>NC_069504.1:1053776651-1053805610 GCF_027579735.1 Bombina bombina
GTCATGGGACCGTCAGCTACCTTCTCCAGCTTGCTCCTGTTTGTGTAAAGGATCTTATGACTGGTCATGGGACCAGTCATATGCCATTCAGTGTAATTTCATTGGCCCACAAATTGTACAGTACTAAAGAGGTAACCAGGAAAGATACTTTCTGTGTACTGTCCAGGGTGAGGATGGGCAGAGTTAGCAAAACAAATGTAGTATGATTGAATACTACAAAAAAACTAATACTAAAAAAAAGTAAACATAACATAAAGGTAGTGCTGAGACAGGCACAATCATCATTAAAAAATAGGCCAAGAGAGGGTGAATAAAATAATGAAAATCAACAGAACCTGGCACAATAAGTTAAATCACAGCAGTGGTACCATGAGGCGTCAACCCAACACACCTAGTTACAGCTGTGAATCGTGAGCACATTGTTAGAGGGATGGAGAGAGAGAGCAAAAGAGAGGGGGAGAGAGAGCAAAAGAGTGGGAAAGAGAGAGGGGAGAGAGAGGGGGGGAGAGAGCGCAAAAGAGAGGGATGGAGAGAGCAAGATAGAGGGGGAGAGAGAGAGCAAAAGAGAGGGATGGAGAAAGAGAGCAAAAGAGAGGGATGGAGAGAGCGCAAAAGAGAGGGGGAGAGAGCGCAAAAGAGAGGGGGAGAGAGCGCAAAAGAGAGGGGGAGAGAGAGCACAAAAGAGAGGGGGAGAGAGAGCGCAAAAGAGAGGGGGAGAGAGAGCGCAAAAGAGAGGGGGGAGAGAGCGAGCAAAAGAGAAGGGGGAGAGCAAAAGAGAGGGGAAAGAGCAAAATAGAGGGAAGAGAGGAGAGGGAGAGAGAGAGAGAGAGAGAGAGAGAGAGAGGAGGGGATAGAGAGCAATAGAGAGGGGGAGAGAGAGCAAAAGGAGGGGGGAGAGGGGAGAGAGGGGGGGAGAGAGCAAAGAGAGGGAAGGAGAGAGAGAGAAAAAGATAGGGGGGAGAGAGAGAGCGCAAAAGAAAGGGGAGAGAGAGAGCGCAAAAGACAGGGGGAGAGAGAGCGCGCAAAAGAGATGGGGGAGAGAGAGAGCGCAAAAGAGAGGGGAGAGAGAGCAAAAGAGGGGGGAGAGGGGAGAGAGAGAGCAAGATAGAGGGGGGAGAGAGAGCAAAAAAGAGAGGGATGGAGAGAGGGCAAAAGAGATGGGGGGAGAGAGAGAGCACAAAAGAGAGGGGGAGAGAGCGCAAAAGAGGGGGGAGAGAGAGCGCAAAAGAGAGGGGAGAGAGCGCAAAAGAGAGGGGGAGAGAGAGCGCAAAAGAGGAGGGGGAGAGAGAGTGCAAAAGAGAGGGTGGAGAGAGAGCACAAAAGAGAGGGGGGAGAGAGAGAGCGCAAAAGAGAGGGGGGAGAGAGAGAGCGCAAAAGAGGAGGGAAGAGAGAGCGCAAAAGAGAGGGGGAGAGAGAGAGTGCAAAAGAGAGGGGAGAGCGCAGAAGACAGGGGAGAGAGATAGCGCAAAAGATAGGGGGGAGAGAGCGCAAAAGAGAGAGGGGGGGAGAGAGCGCAAAAGAGAGAGGGGAGAGAGAGAGCAAAAGAGAGAGGGGAGAGAGAGAGAGCAAAAGAGGGTGGAGAGAGAGCAAAAGAGAGGGGGAGAGAGCAAAATAGAGGGGGGGAGAGAGAGAGAGCAAAAGAGGGGGGAGAGAGCAAAAGAGAGGGGGTAGAGAGAGCAAAAGAGAGGTGAAGCAAGAGAGCGCAAAAGAGAGGTAGAGCAAGAGAGCGCAAAAGAAAGGGGGAGAGAGCACAAGATAGAGGGGGAGAGAGAGCGCAAAAGAGAGGGGGGAGAGAGAGCGCAAAAGAGAGAGGGGGGAGAGAGAGAGCAAAAGAGAGGGGAAGAGAGAGAGCGCAAAAGAAAGGGGCAGAGAGAGAGAGCACAAAAGAGAGGGGGGGAGAGAGAGAGAGCAAAAGAGAGGGGGGAGCAAAAGAGAGGGGAAAGAGCAAAATAGAGGGGAAAGAGCAAAATAGAGGGGAGAGAGAGCGCAAAAGAGAGGGGGGAGAGAGAGCGCAAAAGAGAGAGGGGAGGAGAGAGAGAGCAAAAGAGAGGGGAAGAGAGAGAGCGCAAAAGAGAGGGGGAGAGAGAGAGAGCACAAAAGAGGGGGGGGAGAGAGAGAGAGCAAAAGAGAGGGGGGAGCAAAAGAGAGGGGAAAGAGGCAAAATAGAGGGGAAAGAGCAAAATAGAGGGGAGAGAGAGCAAAAGAGAGGGGGGAGACTAGAGAGAGCAAAAGAGGTGGAGCGAGAGAGCGCAAAAGAGAGGGGGAGAGAGCGCAAAAGAGAGAAGGAGAGAGAGCGCAAAAGAGAGGGGGAGGGAGAGAGAGCAAGGGGGGGGACCGATGTACTGCAAAAAATGGCCCGTGTGAACGGGCTTTAGGACTAGTATATATATATATATATATATATACAAACACACACATATACGTCTTTAGAGAAATACATGCATGAAACTCTATTTTAAAGCCCTTTGAGCCCTTATAAAATTTTTGTGCAATATCTTTTTTAAATAATTTTTAGTAGATGGTGTTATGAGTGTAACTGTATTTTGTAATGTATTTTTGATGTGTTTTGTGAGACTTTTTTATTTTGCAAAACAGTTAACCAGAGCTTGCGGTAGCAATAAGCGTTCAGAAATTAACCAGAGATCAGATCTCTGGTTAATTTTCTAAATGTGCCCCAAATGCCCCCAAAATAGAGGGTCTTTTATTTTTTATGAAAAGAAAATGTAGCATTTATTTTTCCATAATAAATACTGCACAATGCAGTTTTAAGGGGTTAAAAGGAGGGTTGCCACCTCAGCCATGGTTTCCTGGACACTTATGATTTATACATGCTGCAGGGGTGTGCAGGGGAGGAACATGAACAGGGTTTGTTCAGTGTAACTATTTGTGTGCTGTCCAGGGTGGAAATTCATGTTTCTACCTGCACACCCCAGCAGCATGTATAACTCATAAGTGTCCAGGAAACCATGGCTGAGGAGGCAACCCTAGGTAAAAGATTGGTGGGAGTGAAAAGTACTTTTGCATTGTGGTCTATGGGAACTGTGTTTTCCCCAGTAAATATATATGTATAAAATATGCTTATATACATATATATTTATGTGTTATATGTGTATATTCAGTTTCTAAACATTTGTAATCATCTTACTCTGAAGTAGGTCTAAATAATACAACAAACTCCAAAATCTTAAGGGGAGGGGGGGGCACTAAACACACACTTTGGGTTTATAAAATATTTAGGAGCCGTAGGAACATATTTTGCTAGACATGTTAGAAACTGTCTTGCAGACCTATGTACAAGACACACATTTTTACCCAGGTTGATTATACATAGCTTCCAGTCCTTGGGCGCGATCCGATATACGGCGCAAGAGTGGGAACCTGCGCCGCCCGTAATTTCACCTCGCACATCGGGGTATTACATATACCCCGCCGGCAGTTCCTAAAGTGCCGTAAGTCTGATAAACTAGCGATGTCCAGAAATGAGCGTAACTACCAATTTCTGGAGTCGCTAGTGACTTACGGCACTTTATTAAACTGCCGGCGCCTAAGAAAAGTAAAGGAAATATCAAATTTCCCGTAAAAGTCTAACCTGCCTAACAAAAATAGCCCGACACGTAAAACCCTATATCCGCAATCCCCCCCTCTCACTACTAATAATAAATGTATTAACCCCTAGACCGACAACCCCCCACAACGCAATAAGCCTAATTATTAACCCCTAAACCATCATAGCCCACACTACAATTAACCTATTTAAGTATTAACCCCTAAACCGCCATAGCCCACATAGGTTATTAAATGTATTAACCCCTAATCTGCCAGCCGCCAACATAATAAACTTATTAACCCCTAAACCTAAGTCTAACCCTAACCCTAACACCCCCCTAACTTAAATATTATTACTTTTATTAACTAAATTATTCCTATTTAAAACTAAATACTTACCTATCAAATAAACCCTAAGATAGCTACAATATAATTAATAATTACATTGTAGCTATTTTAGGATTATTTTTATTTTACAGGCAACGTTGTATTTATTTTAACTAGGTACAATAGCTATTAAATAGTTAATATCTATTTGATAGCTACCTAGTTAAAATAATTACAAATTTACCTGTAAAATAAACCCTAACCTAAGTTACAATTACACCTAACACTATAATTAAATTATTAAATAAATTAACTACAATTAGCTAAAATTAAATACAATTAAATAAAATAAACTATAGTACAAAAAACCCCCCACTAAATTACAGAAAATAATTTTTTACAGAAGTTTAAACTAATTACACCTAATCTAAGCCCCCAAATAAAATAAAATGCCCTACCCTATACTAAATTACAAATAGCCCTTAAAAGGGCTTTTTGCGGGCATTGCCCCAAAGTAAGCAGCTCTTTTACCTGTAAAAAAAGAAATACAACCCCCCCAACATTAAAACCCACCACCCACACCCAACCTTACTGTAAAACCCACCCAATCCCCCCTTAAAAAAAACCTAACACTACCCCATTGAAGATCACCCTACCTTGAGCCGTTTTCACCCAGCCGGGCAGAAGTCTTCATCCGATCCCGGGCAGAAGAGGTCCTCCATCCGGGGCAGAAGTCTTCATCCAAGCGGCATCTTCTATCTTCTTCCATCCGACGAGGAGCGGCACCATCTTAAAGACATCCAACGCGGAGCATCCTTCCTGGCCGACGGACTAACAACGAATGAAGGTTCCTTTAAATTACGTCATCCAAGATGGCGTACCTTGAATTCCGATTGGCTGATAGGATTCTATCAGCCAATCGGAATTAAGGTAGGAAAAATCCGATTGGCTGATGCAATCAGCCAATCGGATTGACCTCGCATTCTATTGGCTGTTCCAATCAGCCAATAGAATGCGAGCTCAGTCCTATTGGCTGATTGGATCAGCCAATCGGATTGCACTTCAATAGGCCAGGAAGGATGCTGCACATCGGATGTCTTCCAGATGGTGCCGCTCCTCGTCGGATGGAAGAAGATAGAAGATGCCGCTTGGATGAAGACTTCTGCCCGGATGGAGGACCTCTTCTGCCAGATCGGATGAAGACTTCTGCCCGGCTGAAGGACGACTTGTGCCGGATCGGATGAAGACTTCTGCCCGGCTGGGTGAAGACGGCTCAAGGTAGGGTGATCTTCAATGGGGTAGTGTTAGGTTTTTTTAAGGGGGGATTGGGTGGGTTTTAGAGTAAGGTTGGGTGTGGGTGGTGGGTTTTAATGTTGGGGGGGTTGTATTTCTTTTTTTACAGGTAAAAGAGGATTTGAGGGGCTTTTTTTATTTTGTTAGGGGGATTAGATTATTATTATTATTATTATATTATTATTATAATTTATATTGTAGCTATATTAGGATTTATTTTACAGGTAAGTATTTATCTTTAAATAGGAATAATTTATTTAATAAGAGTTAATTAATTTCGTTAGATTAAAATTATATTTAACTTAGGGGGGTGTTAGTGTTAGGGTTAGACTTAGCTTTAGGGGTTAATACATTTATTAGAATAGCGGTGAGCTCCAGTCGGCAGATTAGGGGTTAATAATTGAAGTTAGGTGTCGGCGATTTTAGGGAGGGCAGATTAGGAGTTAATACTATTTATTATAGGGTTAGTGAGGCGGATTAGGGGTTAATAACTTTATTATAGTAGCGCTCAGGTCCGGTTGGCAGATTAGGGGTTAATAAGTGTAGGCAGGTGGAGGCGACGTTGTGGGGGGCAGATTAGGGGTTAATAAATATAATATAGGGGTCGGCGGTGTTAGGGGCAGCAGTTTAGGGGTACATAGGGATAATGTAAGTAGCGGCGGTTTACGGAGCGGCAGAATAGGGGTTAAAAATAATATACAGGGGTCAGCGATAGCGGGGGCGGCAGAATAGGGGTTAATAAGTGTAAGGTTAGGGGTTGTTTAGACTCGGGGTACATGTTAGAGTGTTAGGTCGAGACGTAGGAAGTGTTTCCCCATAGGAAACAATGGGGCTGCGTAGGAGCTGAACGCAGCTTTTTTGCAGGTGTTAGTTTTTTTTTCAGCTCAAACAGCCCCATTGTTTCCTATGGGGGAATCGTGCACGAGCACGTTTTTGAGGCTTGGCCGCGTCCGTAAGCAACTCTGGTATCGAGAGTTGCAGTTGCGTTAAATATGCTCTACGCTCCTTTTGTGGAGCCTAACGCTGACATTCTATGGACTCTCAATACCAGAGTTATTTTAAAGGTGCGGCCAGAAAAAAAGCCAGCGTTAGCTACGCGGGTCGTTACCGACAAAACTCTAAATCTAGCCGTTAGGGTTTATTTTATAGGTAAGTATTTAGTTTTAAATAGGAATAATTTAGTTAGTAATAGTAATATTATTTAGATTTATTTAAATAATATTTAAGTTAGGGGGGTGTTAGGGTTAGACTTAGGTTTAGGGGTTATAACTTTATTTTAGTGGCGGCGACGTTGACCGTGGCAAATTAGGGGTTAATACATTTAATAGGCTATGTGGGCTATGGCGGTTTAGGGGTTAATACTAGAATAGGTTAATTGCGGTGTGGGCTATGGTGGTTTAGGGGTTAATACAGTTTATTAGTTATTGCGGTGGGGGATTGCGGTTGACAGGTAGATAGACATTGCGCATGCGTTAGGTGTTTTTCAAGGCATTTTAGGGAGTTACGGTGCTCCCATACTCAGCGCAAGGCCTGCTATGGCTGCTTTTTATGGCGAGGTAAAAATGGAATAAGATTTCTCCATTTTCCCCCAAATAAAATAAAATGCCCTACCCTATACTAAATTACAAATAGCCCTTAAAAGGGCTTTTTGCGGGGCATTGCCCCAAAGTAAGCAGCTCTTTTACCTGTAAAAAAAGAAATACAACCCCCCCAACATTAAAACCCACCACCCACACCCAACCTTACTGTAAAACCCACCCAATCCCCCCTTAAAAAAACCTAACACTACCCCATTGAAGATCACCCTACCTTGAGCCGTTTTCACCCAGCCGGGCAGAAGTCTTCATCCGATCCCGGGCAGAAGAGGTCCTCCATCCGTGGCAGAAGTCTTCATCCAAGCGGCATCTTCTATCTTCTTCCATCCGACGAGGAGCGGCACCATCTTAAAGACATCCAACGCGGGAGCATCCTTCCTGGCCGACGGACTAACAACGAATGAAGGTTCCTTTTAAATTACGTCATCCAAGATGCGTACCTTGAATTCCGATTGGGCTGATAGGATTCTATCAGCCAAACGGAATTAAGGTAGGAAAAAATCCGATTGGCTGATGCAATCAGCCAATCGGATTGAGCCTCGCATTCTATTGGCTGTTCCAATCAGCCAATAGAATTGCGAGCTCAGTCCTATTGGCTGATTGGATCAGCCAATCGGATTGCACTTCAATAGGCCAGGAAGGATGCTGCACATCGGATGTCTTCCAGATGGTGCCGCTCCTCGTCGGATGGAAGAAGATAGAAGATGCCGCTTGATGAAGTCTTCTGCCCGGATGGAGGACCTCTTCTGCCCAGATCGGATGAAGACTTCTGCCCGGCTGAAGGACGACTTGTGCCGGATCGGATGAAGACTTCTGCCCGGCTGGGTGAAGACGGCTCAAGGTAGGGTGATCTTCAATGGGGTAGTGTTAGGTTTTTTTAAGGGGGGATTGGGTGGGTTTTTAGAGTAAGGGTTGGGTGTGGGTGGTGGGTTTTAATGTTGGGGGGGTTGTATTTCTTTTTTTACAGGTAAAAGAGGATTTGAGGGGCTTTTTTATTTTCTTAGGGGGATTAGATTATTATTATTATTATTATATTATTATTATAAATTATATTGTAGCTATATTAGGATTTATTTTACAGGTAAGTATTTATCTTTAAATAGGAATAATTTATTTTAATAGAGTTATTAATTTCGTTAGATTAAAATTATATTTAACTTAGGGGGGGTGTTAGTGTTTAGGGTTAGATTTAGCTTTAGGGGTTAATACATTTATTAGAATAGCGGTGAGCTCCAGTCGGCAGATTAGGGGTTAATAATTGAAGTTAGGTGTCGGCCGATTTTTAGGGAGGGCAGATTAGGAGGTTAATACTATTTATTATAGGGTTAGTGAGGCGGATTAGGGGTTAATAACTTTATTATAGTAGCGCTCAGGTCCGGTTGGCAGATTAGGGTTAATAAGTGTAGGCAGGTGGAGGCGACGTTGTGGGGGGCAGATTAGGGGTTAATAAATATAATATAGGGGTCGCGGCGGTGTTAGGGGGCAGCAGATTAGGGGTACATAGGGATAATGTAAGTAGCGGCGGTTTACGGAGCGGCCGAATAGGGGTTAAAAATAATATACAGGGGTCAGCGATAGCGGGGGGCTGCAGAATAGGGGTTAATAAGTGTAAGGTTAGGGGGTGTTTAGACTCGGGGTACATGTTAGAGTGTTTAGGTCGAGACGTAGGAAGTGTTTCCCCATAGGAAACAATGGTGCTGCGTTAGGAGCTGAACGCAGCTTTTTTGCAGGTTGTTAGTTTTTTTTTTCAGCTCAAAAACAGCCCCATTGTTTCCTATGGGGGAATCGTGCAACGAGCACGTTTTTGAGGCTGGCCGCGTCCGTAAGCAACTCTGGTATCGAGAGTTGCAGTTGCGTTAAATATGCTCTAACGCTCCTTTTGTGGAGCCTAACGCTGACATTCTATGGACTCTCAATACCAGAGTTATTTTAAAGGTGCGGCCAGAAAAAAGCCAGCGTTAGCTACGCGGGTCGTTACCGACAAAACTCTAAATCTAGCCGTTAGGGGTTTAATTTTATAGGTAAGTATTTAGTTTTAAATAGGAATAATTTAGTTAGTAATAGTAATATTATTTAGATTTATTTAAATAATATTTAAGTTAGGGGGGTGTTAGGGTTAGACTTAGGTTTAGGGGTTAATAACTTTATTTTAGTGGCGGCGACGTTGACCGTGGCAAATTAGGGGTTAATACATTTAATAGGCTATGTGGGGCTATGGCGGTTTAGGGGTTAATACTAGAATAGGTTAATTGCGGTGTGGGCTATGGTGGTTTAGGGTTAATACAGTTTATTAGTTATTGCGGTGGGGGATTGCGGTTGGACAAGGTAGATAGACATTGCGCATGCGTTAGGTGTTAGTTTATTTTTCAAGGCATTTTTAGGGAGTTACGGTGCTCCCATACTCAGCGCAAGGCCTGCTATGGCTGCTTTTTATGGCGAGGTAAAAATGGAATAAGATTTTCTCCATTTTCCGCCACGTAAGGCCTTGCGCTGGATATTGGATACCGATTTACGACATGGTCCCAATGTTAGCTTATGGGAGTAAAAATTGTGAGCGACGGGTGAAATATACGGGCGTAACTTTTATGCTACACTGTATATGTAATACCAACAACGCGCAAAAACCGACGTCACTTGGCTTTTGCGGGCGACGCTGCATATGTAATGGGGACCAACCAGTTAATAGTCTACCACCTAATCCTAGTCTACATATCTTGTATGTACCACACCCAGATGCAGTTTAAAACTAGATTTATTTATACCATTTTCGTAAAGCTACTTTTAAAGTGTTCAGCATGAATGACGTTCAAGTCTTCCTCTCTATCTTGTTAAACACTGCCTTTGTTTGTTGTAGAGTAAGATCTAGAGTAAGATGAGTTACAAATGTTTAGAAACTGTCACCATAAACGACTATATACAGGGCTGGCAAAACTCAACACTGTAGCAACAGAATTATATAATAGGGGGAAAAATGTTCTACAGGAAAAAGACATATATATCAAAAGCAGACTGCATACAACACACTAACCACGCAAGAGATTTAATTCCCTTCTTGGCTTGCAAGAGCTAAAAAAAAAAAGTCAACCACAAGGAACACAATTTGCGCATGCGCTAAAGCCGGTTATGAGGAAGATAGAAAAATTACAGGGATCACAAGAAGATCATGATGTCACTAATGATGAAAAAGGGGCGGAGCCAGACGGACATTTTTAAACGGCAGCGGCGCCAAAATTGCTTTACCTTGAAAACGGAATAAATGTATAAAAACGATCTATGGAAACTTTATAGATATAACTTAAAACTATTTTTGGGTTGACTGTCCCTTTAAGGTTAAATGCTGAAGGTTGCTAATATACTGCTGGACACAAAAAAAAATATTTCGTCAACATAGAATTTTCTATTTTCTTTTTCTTAAACCTAAAAACTAGCTTTTTTCCATTTTATTTTATTATCATCCCACACAAAGTTTCTTATTTCTTAAGCCCATCTTACCCCTTTATCCACCGGCACTTTTACATCCTAGCAAGGGAGCCTGTCCTCGCCTCTGATCATAGCTGTGCGGAGCTGAAGTGGGAACAGACAGAGTCATCAGCCCAAAAACACAAAACAAACCAGAGATACAGACAAGCTCATTTAGCAACGTAAAATACTGCATATTTCTCTATAATCAACAGTAATAGCAATAACATAAGCAGTGTGTGTGCAGACTAAACTAACAGCCTATAATCTCCATTGTGAGCCAAAAGACAAAGTATTCCTTCTACCCTGATTATTTTAACCATCTTTCACCCTAAGGGCCTGATATTTCAAAACTCGCCATTCAGGGGAGATATTCTTAAAAACTCTCCGTCAGTATGACGAAGCCCTTAAAGGGACACTGAACCCAATTTTTTTCTTTTGTAATTCAGAAAGAGATTGCAATGTTAAGCAACTTTCTAATTTACTCCTATCATCAATTTTTCTTCGTTCATCTTGCTATCATTATTTGAAAAAGAAGGCATCTAAGCTTTTTTTTTGGTTTCGGTACTCTGGACAGCACTTTTTTATTGGTGGATGAATTTATCCACCAATCAGCAAGGACAACCCAGGTTGTTCACCAAAAATGGGCTGGCATCTAAACTTACATTCTTGCATTTCAAATTAAGATACCAATAGAATGAAGAAAAATTTGATAATAGGAGTAAATTGGAAAGTTGCTTAAAATTTCATGCTCAATCTGAATCACCAAAGAAAATTTTTGGGTACAGTGTCCCTTTAAAACAAAATTTAGAAACACAAATTTCTTGAGATTATTTTATGTTGCTATGTAGTGTTTTATTTATGTGAAACAGAGACTCCTACATTACAATACAAGGGTCTAAAAAAAAATCCCTAAGATTGTGCATGCTTTGTCTCCATGACAGCGAGGTTTTGAATATCAGCCATGAATCTTAGCATGAATTCTACATCATACAACTGTTTTTCAGCAATTTTAATTTAGATTAAACATCTTACATATACTCTCACTCTCCAATTAAAAAAATAAAAATAAAGTAAAATACCCAACATTTCACTTGCAATATGGCTTTTATAAGGGAAGTCTGTCCTCATAAAAACTATGTATGTCTAGATATTTCTGTTATCTGTTACTTGTATTTGACAGTGCCATAGAAACTGTGTGAGGCGTACATTTGCATTTTTAAAATCTATCCCTAATGTACCTGATCGTACTTTGCAAATTTAAAGGTGTTTTTTTTTATATTTATAGTTTACACATCTGCAAGTAAAGCCCTGCATTGCAAAATAAAGGATTTATTGAATTTTAAAGTGATACTAAACCCAAAGTTTTGTCTTTCATGATTCAGATAGAGCATGCGATTTCAAGCAACTTTCTAATTTATTCCCATTATGCATTTTCGTCATTCTCTTGGCTATCTTTATTTTTAAAAGCAGGAATGCAAAGCTTAGAAACCGTCCCATTTTAGGTTTAGCACCCTGGATAGCGCATGCTTATTGGTGGGCTACATTTAGCTACCAATAAGCACAGAGTAAACCAGGTTATGAACCAAATGGGTCCGCTGCTAAGCTTTTAATTTCTGCTTTTAAAATAAAGATAGCAAGAAAATAAAGAAAAACTGATAATAGGAATAAATTAGAAAGTTGCATAAAATTGCCCGCTCTATCTGAAAGCAATAAAGAAAAATTTGGGTTTAGTAATCACTTTAATTTGATAGCAAACTTTGCATTATTTACGTCTCAGAGGTAGTCCATTACATATCCTTCAGAAACCCTCCTGAGCAATGTTTATCTGATCTCATTTGCTGTGGTCAAATAAAGACAGATAAAAAACGAGCTCCCCCACTGATCAATACAAATACTGTGTAGTATGTTGGCAGGGTTCACATCACTGCAAGATGCACTATACCTCTGAGAGGAGGGAACAAAGAACATAACTTTCAGAAGTAAATTACATGAAAAATTGGGCACAATAAATAATAGCATTTTTTAAAACTACTATATATAATTAAAACATTTTACTGTTGCTTAAAGGGATATGAAACCAAATGTTTCTTTCTTGATTCAGAGAGAGCATAGAGCAATTTTTAAGAACCTTTTCAATTCACTTCTGTAATAAAATGTTCTTTGTTCTGTTGGTATCTTTTGTTGAAAAGCAGGAACATGAGCTCAGGAGTGTGCACATGTGTCTGACAACTATATGGCAGTAGTTTTGCAGAAATGTTATCCATATGTAAAGGTGTGGCTAGAATCAGTCGGGTCGCCAACCAGTGGTCCATGGACCACTGGTGGTCCACGAGAAGATGTTTGGTGGTCCTTGACACCATCAAGCAGGAATGAATCTCCTCTGATGGTGTCATCCCTGTCGGCCACAACTCCCTACAATGCCTGGCTGGACATCAGTGAAAACCGAGGGAGTTAAATTACAATCTCCCTACGCACGTAGCTAGATTGTATTTTTATCTTCTCTCGCCCGGCGCACTGCTCAGAGGAAGAATGCGTCCCTTCTAAAGCCAGCAGAGGTTTGTTATAGTTTTGGCTTGAAATAGCGGAATTAAAGTTTTTTAAATTAAAAAAAATCTTAAAAACAAAAATTCTCTCTTATATTTCATTATTTTCTTCCCTTTACCTGTCTCGTTGTAGTAGTTTTTCTAATTCCTTCAGATGGACTTACATCTCTGTTTGTCTTCCTCCCCTCTATCTTCTTTTTTCTATTAAATATTATTTTATTTTAATTCTAATAATTTTCCAGCGCACAAAGCCATTCCACCATGAAGTCCAGTAATTGCCATCCAGCAGATCAGCCCATCTCCCACCAGTATTATAGTAATTGCCATTAACATCAGTCGTGGTTAGCTCACATCCATATTGAGAGCTTTCTGAGATAAACTTATATTTATGACTCCAATCTCTGTCCATGATTGTTTTTGAATAATTCCTAACTGGGGAGGGTAACTTGGAAGTCTTGTGGTCTTTTTAAAACATAATTCTTTTCCCCCCCCACTTTCTGCCTCTCTGTTTCCAGCTCTGTTTCCAGCTCAAAAGTTGGCACTCTCCCTTTATCTGTCATTTGGAATTATTCTATCAGTTCTGTCATTCAGTTAGTTAATTCCAAAAAATAATTATTAAAAATGTGTAAATATATACATAATGTAAACTTAGCTATGTTATACTAGTTATGTACAGTATGTGTGTATATATATACATATTTTAGAGGTTGGTACCTTTAAAAAAAAAAAATCATGTTAGTGATCCACAGGATTCAAAATTGTGAGTTTAGTGGTCCCTGAGGTCCGAAAGGTTGGCGACCCCTGTGCTAGAGTGACAGCACTATATCCTATATATATAAACGATGGCAGCACTATATAAGAGCAGTGCCAGAGAAAATCAAATTTGTTTCTGCACTTTTCTTTCTACCTGTAGGTGTCACTGTTCCGTTATAGCTCAATGTAAATAGTTACTGCGTTCATCTCTGGACTTTCTCCCCCTTCCTGATCTCTAGTGCGGTGCGAGACATAGCAGACCTGATACAGGTGAGATGTGCAGACTCCCATGCTGTATATTGTGCCAGACTCCCATGCTGTAATATTGTGCCAGACTGCCATGCTGTATATTGTTGCAGACTCCAATGCTGTATATTGTGGGCAGACTGCCATGCTGTATATTGTGCAGACTCCCATGCTGTATATTGTGCCAGACTGCCATGCCTGTATATTGTGCAGACTGCCATGTTGTATATTGTGCAGCATGCCATACTGTATATTGTGTCAGACTGTCATGCTGTATATTTGTGCCAGACTCCCATGCTGTATATTGTGTCAGACTGTCATGCTGTATATTGTGCCAGACTCCCATGATATATATATTAGTGCCAGACTGCCAGCTGTATATTTGTGCCAGACTCAAATGCTGTATACTGTGCCAGTCTGTCATGCTGTATATTGTGCCAGACTGCCATATGGTATATTGGGCAGACTGCCATGCTGTATATTGTGCAGACTGCCATGCTGTATATTGTGCAGACTGCCATACTGTATATTGTGCCAGACTCCCATACTTTATATATCTATAAAATGGTTATATAGATATTTATACATGCAAGGTTTCATCTTGTCTTTAGAGTGGGTGTTTTTTCCCCTCACATACTCTTTGTGATAACATTTTCAACTATTTCATAATCAGAGCACTGAGGAATTCTGAATTGGGGACAGGGGGGAACGGGTTGGGGGGGGGGGGGGGGGCAATACGGTTGAGGGGGGGGGGGGGGAAGGCACCTCCCTGAAATGAGTTCTTTCAGGTTTGGGATGTCTGATAATGATAACCAAGTCATTTCATTATCCCTGTATCATGGTCACTATGAGGAAACAGGATTGTAGTATTACTGCATATTATGAAAAACAATGTTTATGATTATCTTTCCTGACATTTGTAAAAATATAAAAATGACAACAACACAAAAAAAAAGAAAAGAAAACTTTTGGGATCTGTGCATTCCAGCATAATGCTGTTCTTACTTACTATCTCATCACGATCCTCCCACATCCTCCACTCCATCCAGAAAGATCCACACTGTTATAATTTGGTTTGGGCCTGAGCTTCTTGCCTTCTTTATACTGGGAGGCAGAGAAATAAATAAGATTGACATGTGTGAATTCATGCAGTATAAGGGTCAAGGCCTACCTAAGAAGTTTTGTAGCTTCTTAAAAAAAATGCAACAAAATTACACAATCCAAAATAAGTGCATAGGGGCACAAACTGTACCAGTGTTTCTAAACTCCAGTCCTCAAGTACCACTACCAGGCCAGATTTTCGTGGTATCTTAACTACAGCACAGGTGAATCAATCAGCTGACCAGTAACAATGGTAAATAACCTGCTCTCACCCATCTGCAGATTATTTCACCTGTGTTCTTGTTAGGATATCATGAAAATCTGGCCTGGAAAACTTGAGGACTGGAGTTGAGAAACCAACATAAAAGTTAAAGGGACACTGAACCAAAATTGTTTCTTTTGTGATTCAGATAGAGCATGCAATTTTAAGCAACTTTCTAATTTTCTTCGTTTGTTGTTTAAAATGGCATGCTCTATCTGAATCAAAAAAGAAAAAAAAAAAATTTATGCTTACCTGATAAATTTATTTGTCTTGTAGTGTGTTCAGTTCACGGGTCATCCATTACTTATGGGATATATTCTCCTTCCAAAAAGAAAGTTGAAAGAGGATCACCCAAGCAGAGCTGCTATATAGCTCCTCCCATCACATGTCATATCCAGTCATTCGACCGAAACAAGACGAGAAAGGAGAAACTATAGGGTGCAGTGGTGACTGGAGTTATAATTTAAAATTTAGAACCTGCCTCAAAAAAAGACAGGGCGGGCCGTGGACTGAACACACTACAAGAGAAATACATTTATCAGGTAAGCATAAATTATGTTTTCTCTTGTTAAGTGTGTTCAGTCCACGGGTCATCCATTACTTATGGATACCAATACCAAAGCTAAAGTACACGGATGATGGGAGGGACAAGGCAGGAACATTAAACAGAAGGAACCACTGCCTGTAGAACCTTTCTCCCAAAAACAGCCTCCGAAGAAGCAAAAGTATCAAATTTGGAAAATTTGGAAAAAGTATGAAGTGAAGACCAAGTTGCAGCCTTGCAAATCTGTTCAACAGAGGCCTCATTCTTAAAGGCCCAAGTGGAAGCCACAGCTCTAGTGGAATGAGCTGTAATTCGTTCAGGAGGCTGCTGACCAGCAGTCTCATAGGCTAAACGTATTATGCTACGAAGCCAAAAAGAGAGAGAGTAGCCGAAGCCTTTTGACCTCTCCTCTGTCCAGAGTAAACGACAAACAAAGAAGAAGTTTGCCGAAAATCTTTAGTTGCCTGTAAGTAAAACTTCAGGGCACGGACTACGTCTAGATTATGCAAAATACGTTCCTTCTTTGAAGAAGGATTAGGACATAATGATGGAACAACAATCTCTTGATTGATATTCCTGTTAGAAACAACCATAGGTAAAAACCCAGGTTTAGTACGCAGGACTACCTTGTCTGAATGAAAGATCAGATAAGGGGAATCACAATGTAAGGCAGATAACTCAGAGACTCTTCGAGCCGAGGAAAAAGCCATCAAAAACAGAACTTTCCAAGATAAAAGTTTAATATCAATGGAATGAAGGGGTTCAAACGGAACACCCTGCAGAACTTTAAGAACCAAGTTTAAGCTCCAAGGAGGAGCAACAGTTTTAAATACAGGTTTAATTCTAGCCAAAGCCTGACAAAAAGCCTGGACGTCTGGATTGTCTGCCAGACGCTTGTGTAAAAGAATAGACAGAGCAGAAATCTGTCCCTTTAGTGAACTAGCGGATAAGCCCTTTTCTAAACCCTCTTGTAGAAAGGACAATATCCTAGGAATCCTAACCTTACTCCATGAGTAACTCTTGGATTCACACCAATATAAATATTTACGCCATATCTTATGGTAAATTTTTCTGGTAACAGGTTTCCGAGCCTGTATTAATGTATCAATAACCGAATCCGAAAACCCACGCTTTGATAGAATCAAGCGTTCAATTTCCAAGCAGTCAGCCTCAGAGAAATTAGGTTTGGATGGTTGAAAGGACCCTGAATTAGAAGGTCCTGCCTCAGGGGTAGAGACCATGGTGGACAGGACGACATGTCCACTAGGTCTGCATACCAGGTCCTGCGTGGCCACGCAGGCGCTATCAGAATCACCGATGCTCTCTCCTGTTTGATCCTGGCAATCAGTTGAGGTAGCAACGGAAAAGGTGGAAACACATAAGCTATGTTGAAAACCCAAGGGGCTGCTAGTGCATCTACCAGCACCGCTCCCGGGTCCCTGGACCTGGATCCGTAACAAGGAAGCTTGGCGTGCTGGCGAGATGCCATGAGATCCAGATCCGGTTTGCCCCAATGATGAATCAGTTGAGCAAATACCTCCGGGTGAAGTTCCCACTCCCCCGGATGAAAAGTCTGGCGACTTAGAAAATCCGCCTCCCAGTTCTCCACGCCTGGGATGTAGATCGCTGACAGGTGGCAAGAGTGAGACTCTGCCCAGCGAATTATCTTCGAGACTTCCAACATCGCTAGGGAACTCCTGGTTCCCCCTTGATGATTGATGTAAGCCACAGTCGTGATGTTGTCCGACTGAAATCTGATGAACCTCAGTGTTGCTAACTGAGGCCAAGCTAGAAGAGCATTGAATATTGCTCTTAATTCTAGAATGTTTATTGGGAGGAGTTTCTCCTCCTGAGTCCACGATCCCTGAGCCTTCAGGGAATTCCAGACTGCTCCCCAGCCTAGTAGGCTGGCATCTGTTGTCACAATCGTCCAATCTGGTCTGCGAAAGGTCATTCCTTTGGACAGATGAACCCGAGACATCCACCAGAGAAGAGAATCTCTAGTCTCCTGGTCCAGATTTAGCAAAGGGGACAGATCTGAGTAATCCCCGTTCCATTGACTTAGCATGCATAGTTGCAGCGGTCTGAGATGCAGGCGCGCAAATGGCACTATGTCCATTGCCGCGACCATTAAGCCGATTACTTCCATGCACTGAGCTACTGATGGGCTTGGAATGGAGTGAAGGACACGGCAAGCATTGAGAATCTTTGATAACCTGGACTCCGTCAGGTAAATCTTCATCTCTACAGAATCTATAAGAGTCCCTAGAAAAGGAACCCTTGTGAGTGGTAACAGAGAACTCTTTTCCACGTTCACTTTCCACCCATGCGACCTCAGAAATGCTAGAACTATCTCTGTATGAGACTTTGCATTTTGAAAACTTGACGCTTGTATCAGAATGTCATCTAGGTACGGAGCCACCGCTATGCCTCGTGGTCTTAGTACCGCCAGAAGTGAGCCCAGAACCTTCGTAAAAATTCTCGGGCCGTAGCTAACCCGAAGGGAAGAGCTACAAACTGGTAATGCCTGTCTAGAAAAGCAAACCTTAGGTACCGATAATGATCTTTGTGAATCGGTATGTGAAGGTAGGCATCCTTTAAGTCCACTGTGGTCATATATTGACCCTCTTGGATCATGGGTAGGATGGTCCGAATGGTTTCCATCATGAACGATGGAACTCTTAGGAATTTGTTTAAGATTTTTAAGTCTAAGATTGGTCTGAATGTTCCCTCTTTTTTGGGAACCACAAACAGATTTGAGTAAAACCCTTGCCCTTGTTCCGTTCGCGGAACTGGGTGGATCACTCCCATCACTAAGAGGTCTTGTACACATTGTAGAAATGCCTCTTTCTTTACTAGGTCTGTTGATAACCTTGACAGATGAAACCTCCCTTGTGGAGGAGAAGTTTTGAAATCCAGAAGGTATCCCTGAGATACAATCTCCAACGTCCAGGGATCCTGTACATCTCTTGCCCAAGCCTGGGCGAAGAGAGAAAGTCTACCCCCCACTAGATCCGTCTCCGGAGAGGGGGCCCTGTCTTCATGCTGTCTTAGGGGCGGAAGTAGGCTTTCTGGCCTGCTTTCCCTTGTTCCATGACTGGTTGCCTTTCCAACCCTGTCTGTAACGAGCAGTAGTTCCTTCCTGTTTTGGAGCGGAGGAAGTTGATGCTGCTCCTGCCTTGAAGTTACGAAAGGCACGAAAATTAGACTGTTTGGCCTTTGATTTGGCCCTGTCCTGAGGAAGGGTGTGGCCCTTACCTCCCGTAATGTCAGCAATAATTTCCTTCAAGCCGGGCCCGAATAAGGTCTGCCCTTTGAAGGGAATGTTAAGTAGTTTAGACTTAGAAGTTACATCTGCTGACCAGGATTTAAGCCATAGCGCCCTACGCGCCTGTATGGCGAATCCGGAATTTTTAGCGGTAAGTTTGGTTAAATGCACTACGGCATCTGAAACAAACGCATTAGCTAGTTTAAGCGTTCTAACTTTGCTCAAAGTCTCATCCAATGGTGCTGTGCGAATCGCCTCTTCCAGAGACTCAAACCAGAATGCCGCTGCAGCCGTGACAGGCGCAATGCATGCAAGAGGCTGCAATATAAAACCTTGTTGAACAAACATTTTCTTAAGGTAACCCTCTAATTTTTTATCCATTGGATCTGAGAAAGCACAGCTATCCTCCACCGGGATAGTGGTACGCTTGGCTAAAGTAGAAACTGCTCCCTCCACCTTAGGGACCGTCTGCCATAAGTTTCGTGTGGTGGTGTCTATAGGGAACATTTTTCTAAATATCGGAGGAGGGGAAAAAGGCACACCGGGTCTATCCCACTCCTTACTAATAATTTCTGTAAGCCTTTTTGGTATAGGAAAAACGTCAGTACACACCGGTACCGCATAGTATCTATCCAACCTACATAATTTCTCTGGGATTGCCACCGTGTCGCAATCATTCAGAGCCGCTAACACCTCCCCTAGTAACACGCAGAGGTTCTCAAGCTTAAATTTAAAATTTTAAATTTCTGAATCCGGTCTCCCCGGATCAGAACCGTCACCGACAGAATGAAGCTCACCGTCCTCATGTTCTGCAAATTGTGACGCAGTATCAGACATGGCTCTCGTGTCATCAGCGCGCTCTGTCCTTAACCCAGAGCTATCGCGCTTGCCTCTTAATTCTGGCATATTGTATAATACTTCTTTCATAACATTAGCCATATCATGTAAAGTGATTTGTAAGGGCCTTGATGTACTTGGCGCCTCAATCTTACGCATCTGCCGAGCGGGAGACGAAGGTACTGACACGTGAGGAGAGTTAGACGGCATAACTTCCCCCTCGTCGTCTGGTGATAATTTCTTTATCGGTACAGATTGACTTTTATTCTAAGTAATATCAATACAATTGGTACACATATTTCTATTGGGCTCCACATCGGCTTTTGAACACAATGAACAAGCAGATACCTCTGTATCAGACATGTCTAAACAGACTTAGCAATGAAGCTAGCAAGCTTGGAAATCACTCTCAATAAGTTTACAAGCAATTATAAAAAACGCTGCAGCGCTTTTAAAAACACAGTTGAATTACAAAGAAAACTAATTCAGTTATAGACAAACAATTCTTAACGAGAAGTGTATTAATTAGCAGAGGATTGCACCCATTAGCAAAAGGATGATTAACCCCTCAATACCCAAAAATGGATATCAAATTAAGATTTAACGCTTTAATCACAGTCAAACACACTGTCACAGATCTGCTGTGACTGATTACCTCCCTCAAAAACGAATTTTGCAGACCCCTGAGCTCTCTAGAGACGTCCTGGATCAAGGAGGAAGAAACAGAAAGACTGTGCTAGAATTTTAACTGCGCAACAAGGCGCTAAAACAAGGTCCCTCCCACTCATATTACAACAGTGGGAGACCTGATATAACGGTTTCTATGCCGAAAAATATGTTAGCCATGTGGAAAAAAATCATGCCCAAAAGATTTATCACCAAAGTACCTCACAAAACGATTAACATGCCAGTAAACGTTTTAAAAACAACATTTTCAATGTCATGTAAAGTTATCCCTAAGCCTGCTACCAGTCGCTTCCACTGCAGATAAGGCTTAAACATTATTTCAGTATTAACAGTATTTTCTCAGTCAAATTCTAGTCCCTAGAAAATAACTCAACTGTGCATACATTAATCAGCCTGATACCAGACGCTACTACTGCATTTAAGGCTGTACTTACATCATATGGGTAACAGCAGTATTTTCTTAGTCAATTCCATTCCCAGAAAATAATGTACTGCACATACCTCATTTGCGGGGGACCCCGCATGCTATTCCCCTCTTTCTGAAGTTACCCTACTCCTCAGAATGTCGAACAGCCAGCGGATCTTAGTTACGTCTGCTAAGATAATAGAAAAACGCAGACAGATTCTTCTCCAAATACTGCCTGAGATACAAAAAAACGGCACACTCCGGTGTCATTTTAAAATAACAAACTTTTGATTGAAGAATAATTAAGTAAAACTCCAACTCCTCTCGCGACCTCCTTCTTTGTTGAGGGTTGCAAGAGAATGACTGGATATGACATGTGAGGGGAGGAGCTATATAGCAGCTCTGCTTGGGTGATCCTCTTGCAACTTCCTGTTGGGAAGGAGAATATATCCCATAAGTAATGGATGACCCGTGGACTGAACACACTTATCAAGAGAAAATTTGTGTTCAGTGTCCCTTTAATTGTTGTAGTTGGGTGCTCTAATGAAGGATTAGTTCTATAAAACAAATGTAGATACCTATATTTCACTCGTCTTTCACATATAATTGATTTTGCACAATGCCACTAGAGAATGCTACATTTTTATATTTTGTAAAAAGCTCATTACTGGGTGGTCAAATGTACCACACCCTTAACCCTTTCTATGCTAAGCCTTTTTCACCCCAATGCTGAGCCAATTTTTAGCTTTTTTTGCTACCTACATTTAAACCATATTGTAAGTTATATTTCAGTGAGTTACCCACACAAATTATATGTTGTTTTTTTGGCAGGTCCAGCAGATTTAGAAAATACCATTATTATATTTATAATTCATTGCATGGGAGATAGTGGTGGCAAAAACCTAAAAAAAAACCAAAAAAACTATATTCTTGCTTAGATTTTAGTAAATAATGTTGAAAATGGCCAAGTGGCCACTGCTGTTACTGTGATCACCTTACTAAATTGTCATCAAGCAACATGTGAAATAGCGGCCCATAAAGGATTATAGAGTTTATATGATAGATTAGAGAGGTCCTGTTGTGAAGTACAGAAATAAAAGCACTTTTATTTTTGCAAAATACAAATGCAATTTAAAAACATTATTGCCTATTAAAAAAACAAAAATCTTTATTTTGAGATGATGGAATGCAATCGACCATGTGGAGATTATCTTAAAGGGGCATGAAATCCCAAATAGTTTTTTTCATCATTTAGAAAGAGCATGCAATTTTAAACAACTTTATAATTTACTTATATTATCTAATTTGCTTTATTCTCTTGATATCCTTCGCTGAAAAGGATATCTAGATAGGCTCACTAGCTGCTGATTGGTGGCTGCACATAGATGTCTTGTGTGATTGGCTCATCCATGTGCTTTGCTATTTCTTCAACAAAGTATATCTAAAGAATGAAGCAAATTAGATAATAGAAGTAAGTTGGATAGCCATTTAAAATTGTATTCTCTATCTGAATCATGAAAGAAAAAAGTTGGGTTTAGTGTCCCTTTGATGTCAAAGTAAAAAATCTAATAAAAGAAGGTAGAATTCACTTACCAGGGGTCGTAGGTCGGGGTGAGAGAGGATGTACCCATTATTAGTATTTAGGAAAGCATATCCATGAACGCCCAGCTAAGATAAAATAAATACATCATATTATGCTCTGTATCATTGAAGGGACGTATGATCACATGACTAAATCCTATAGTCATTGTCCAAGTCTTCCCCGATGCAGAACTATATTTAGAATGATATAATGTGAACATGCCCTGGGAAGAATGTCTAAGGGAAGAATACATTAATTGACAGGTCCTCACCTTATATCTTGGTGCTAGCTTCAGAAGTTCCCTCAGAGGGACATCAGTCCCCACAACACCAAGAAGGATACCTTCTGATCTCTAAAAGTGAGACAAGAATTGATGAAGCACTGCTCAGAGGATTCTGGGGATGTCTTCTCACTATATGCTTGTATGCTCCTCTAACTAACAAATACAGCTGACAGACAGCCTAAATGATAAACAGAGGACTGCTCTATACAAACAATAAAGAACAATTTATGAGTTCCAAAACTTGTTCTAAAGAGATGTACTTATCCAAATGGCAAATTAAAAAACAAAAAAGCAATGATCTGAGCACTCGGAGGGGGGAATACAAAAATAGACTTTATTAAACAAAAATTATGCATGGGTATGCAAGGATACAACAAAGGCTGTAAAGACGCGTTTCGCGCCCCTAGTGGCGCTTAGTCATAGGAAATTAAAAACAACTCTTCCATTTATTCCATTTTAGCTGCTATCATTAAAAACACTTTACTAACTAGTAGTATTATCATTGCTATCATCATTTATCTGCATAAGAAAATGTGCTTTTTCCCTTGCTCGTTACAGAGGTCAAAAAGCAAACGGTGTCGTTTTTTAAAATGCTGCAAATTGCCTAAACCAGCTTTTTGATTTGCAGCATTTGCTGGTTACACAATTTGCTTTTTGGATTCCTAGGGAACGTGAGACAAATACAAGTTTCTACACAAAAACAAGAAGTGTTTAATGTCCTTTAAAAAAAAAATCTTATTTCGAAATGTGATATTGAGACTGTTAGCTTGGCCCCTACTATTCTGTCCCATTGAACACATACAGTAAAACAAATATTAAATTAATTTAAATAAACTATATTTATATATTCGCCTAAATTTTATTTTCTGCCCTTGGTGATGAAAGGGTTAAATATAATGTGTCAAAATACCTCTGCATAAATACCCTGGGGTGTCTTAATTCTACAAATATATACTTTTATGTAGCAGTTTTGAATTGGGTGACCACTATTTAGCTTTTAGTCCAAGCATAGTAAATTCTAGTGTAAATTACTTGGAAACCTAAATTTATGAGGTATTCCTAAAATCAGGACAACATAATGAATCTGGTTGGAGGTATTTTTCTTTAGCTACATTAGTTTTGTAGAAATTGTTTTAAAGATTACTGCAAACAAATATATAGTTTTTTGTATTAAATTCCTATTTTATTGTTATTTTATGTACCCATATAGGGTATCACAAGAAAGGCATGTTTGTGTGTTAAACGGTGTAGAATATGTATGGATGAGTGAATAATTAAAGGAATAATAAAGTCCAAATGAAACTTTCATGATTCAGATAGGGCATGTCATTTTAAACAACTTTCTAATTTACTTTAATCATCAACTTTGCTTTGTTCTCTTGTTATTCTTAGTTGAAAGCTAAACCTAGGTAGGCTCATATGCTAATTTCTAAGCCCTTGCAGGCCGCCTTTCATCTGAATGCATTTGACAGTTTTTCACATCTAGAGGGCGTTAGTTCATGTGTTTCATATAGATAACACTGTGCTCACGCACGTGAAGTTATTTAAAAGTCAGCACTGATTGCCTGAAATGCAAGTCTGTCAAAAGATCTGAGATAAGGAGGCAGTCAGCAGAAGCTTAGATACAAAGTAATTGCAGAGGTAAAAGGTATATTTCTATAACAGTGTTGGTTATGCAAAACTGGGGAATTGTAAATAAAGAGCTTATCTATCTTTTTAAACAATAACATTTTTGGTGTTTACTATCCCTTTAAGGTGAAACCAGTAGTGAGCATAAATGCCAAAATTGCCCATGTCATTAAAGAACGGAAATTGGGGGAGGGGGGGGGGGAACTTAGTCCTTAATGGTCCTACATTTATTTTTCTGTTCTGCATAATTTAACAACTTGGCAATATATTTTGGTTATTTATTTTGCCCCATCTCATGTAATTTAACCTTGAAAATTGAGCGATTTCTAACACTCTGAACTTGAAATAACCATGCTCACATCTTAAGGCTAACCCTGCTACAAATATGCCCCTTACTGCGCTGATAACAACTGCAATACAGTGTACTTTATACTAACTTTATGACTGTGGGTAGCTATGTTGTTTGTAAAGCCCAAATTGGCTCCTCCAAATAAGGCAAATGATGGGTGGAGTTTGGCTACTGAAAAATAATTCCAGTAAAAAGAATGTTAATTTGTTTTAAAATTATTTAGACTTGGCTGTTATGTTATTCTATAGCAACACAACAGAAATGTCTTGTAATTTACAAGGTGTTTAAAGGGATAAGAAAGTCAAATTTAACTTGCATGATTCCGATAGAGCATGTGATTTTAAGACACTTTTAAGTTCACTTCTATTTTTAAATGTGCTTCGTTCTCTTGGTATCCCTTCTTGAAAAATAATTTGCACATATCCTACACTAGAGGGAGCTATCAGCTGATTGGTGCCTGCAGACATTTGTCTCTTATGATTGGCTAACTAGCTATGTTCATCTAGTTTCCAGTAGTACATTGCTGCTCCTTCAGCAAAGGATAACAATAGACTTAAGCAAATTTGATAATAGAAGTACATTGTAAAGTTGTTTAAAATTGTATGTTCTATCCAAATCATGAAAGAACACTTTGGGGTTTCTTGTCCCTTTAATGGCTGCAGATAAGCCCATTTAGATGTCTATGTAATCAGCCATTTTCATTGTGTAATAACAGCACTTTTTTCATTATGAGTTTGGTGAAAGCTGGTCCTGTGCCTGTCCTGTTTGGCTCAGTACTTAAAGGGACATGAAACCCAAAATGTTTCTTTCATGATTCAGATAGAGAATACGATTTTAAACAACTTTCCAATTTACTTCTATTTTTTAATTTGCTTAATTCTCTTGTTATTCTTTGCTAAAAGGTTTATCTATGAAAGCTCAGGAGCAGCAGGGAATCTAGGTTCTAGCTGCTGATTGGTCGCTGCATATATATACATACCAATTGTCATTGGCTCACCCATGTGTTTAGTTAGAAACCAGTAGTGCATTGCTGCTCCTTCAACAAATGATACCAAGAGAATAAAACACATTAAATAATATAAGTAAATTAGAAAGTTGTTTAAAATTGTATTCTCTATCTGAATCATGAAAAAAAACTTTTGGGTTTCATGTCCCTTTAATGACACGTTCCATTCTTATCATATTCCGCAGCTAAAAGGACTTGATAAACCCATTAATTTTCAAATGATTACCCCAAAAACAAACATAAAACTGGCTTTGCACATGGACAAAATGCACTGAAATTCTATATTGGATGAGGTTAGGAAGCAATGTCACAAAACGGATACAAATGCTACCTGCTCAATCAAGTAAAGTTAAAACGTATTTTACACTAGCAAACATGAGCTAAATCAATAATGCACCAAGCACACATGCCCCTTATACTTCTCATGCCCCTGTCTGTGCTTCCATTACATTTATTGGCAGTCATATGGGTGTCACTTACAGTTTCGTTCTTCTTGCTGAACACCGGCATGGCCACTGTGGTCATAAGTAGGAGACTCTGAGCCTGGGAGGCAAAGAGCTGAGGAGACAGAAAATAACGGGTTTAGTCTGTGCGCAAGCCAGTAACATTTATTATCACAGAGCCGTGTGCGTCTGTACAATGACCCGCAAAAGTAACAGCTCACAGATTACCGTAACGCTTCGGCTGCTAGAAAGTGCTGCAGCACATTGCAGGACATGTTGCATTTCTCTGTGGCAATATACAAGTTAAAAGCTGTCACCGCTGATCTGCAAACTTGGGAACCCAGCTTCCATCTGCACTGCCCAAGGTTGCAGTATTGTCTACTAATGGTCGGTCTAGCATGACATAAATGTCGTCAAATCAATTAATAGCACAAACCTTAAAATACCAAAAAGGCAACTGACAAGTAGTCCTGAGGAAAATTAGAATGTTTCTCCTGTTCAGTTTATATTATTTTTATGAAATGTTCATTTATAATTTTCTATACTGTTGTGTCTACATGTGCAGTACATATGGGGTTAAAGAGAAACGAAAGTCATAATTAAACGTTTATTCAGATAAAGCATGCAATTTTAAGACTTTTAAATTTACTTAAAGTGACATGATACCCAAATGTTGAAGCACTTGAAACTAATGTAGCATAGCTGAAAAAGCTGATTAGAAAATATCACCTGAACATCTCCCTATTGCCGTTTACGTTTCAATCCTTACCACAATCTCAGGGCTGTGGTTAACTGGTTTCTGAACCAAAAAAGTTGCAGAAACACTTCAAAAATACATTACAAAGTACACTTACACTCATATTAACACTGACTCAAAGATTGGAGATCTCGGGTGTTAGAAATATTAAAGACAGACAACACGTACATACCCATTTCCAAAGATGTATTTGTATGTATGCATGTATCTGTATGTATATATATATATATATATATGTGTGTGTTTCCATATATATTAATATATTTATATGTGTATATATGTATTTACAGTCATACACATATAAAAATGGAATATGCTATGTTGTATGCGCGATGGAGTGTTTGTTTTTTCAACAATTTTTTTTCCATTGACTTCCATGGGGAATGCGAAAAGGCAATGGTGTTTGTGTGATCTCGGTTGCACGAGAAAACGTAAGTTATTTTTTTCGTGCTTTTTGGGTTAACGCTAGTGCAAAATAAGTTTGTTTTTTTAACTTGCAATACGAACACAACCCAAAAAGCTCAAAAATCAAAATCCTAGCAGAGTTTTCTCTTACGCAAAAAAAAAAATACAACACTTGTAATCTATCTAATAGTCTTCCAATTCAATCTCATTTTTTCTATTTTAGCACCAGTATCAGTATTAATAAATGTGATGATTTTCTGGGTTTTTTTTAATGAATGTCTAAAACACACAGATGAAATTCTGAAAACATTATAAGCTGACAGTATTCCAGATGCAACCCATATATACATAAGCTGGGGAGGAAATGGTGTAGGTTTAATAAGCATGAAAGGAAAATCATTATTTAATTACTTGTTATTTCCATGGTTCTCTTGGCCTATTATTCCATCTGCCCCCAGAATTGTGTCATTACTTAGTTAGGGTTTGTTTTAGCAGCTGACACATAAAAAAACAAAGCAAATGAAGCTACACGTTCACAAGCAAATACAATGTAAGTTAAAGGGACATAATACTTATATGCTAAATCACTTGTAAAAATTATCACCTGAACATCTCTATGTAAAAAAGGAAGATATTTTGCCTCAAAATGTCCTCAGTTCACCAGAGTATGTGATCTGTAAAAAGTTATCTTTCAGTTACTGCCCAACTGCAGGTTTAAAAAAGAAATGAACAGCAGCCAATCAGCAGTGCTGAGGTCATGAACTGTTTTTACTCTGATCTCATGAGATTTCATTGTAAAACCTCCTTAGACTGAATAGGGAATTAACATGAGTGTGCATGAGGCACACTCCTTTGCAGGTCCCGGGACAGGCATACTGGCTGCTTAAAGTCCTTTACAATGGGGTGTGAATACTTAGGACATTTTGAAGTAAAATATCTTCATTGTTTACATAGAGATGTTCAGGTGATATGTTCTGGTCAGCTTTTTACAGCTATGCTGCATCACTTTCAAGTGTTTCAACATTTGGTTATCATGTCCTTTTAACTTTAAACTGTAGCGATTTTTTCACAGTGTGGTACAGAGGTAGATAGCATGTGACTTGAGGGCAGCAATGCAGTCCTAAGGGTTTATGAAAAGGTTAAAGGGACACTCAAGTCAAAATTAAACTTTCATTATTCAGATAGAGCATGCCATTTTAAACAACTTTCCAATTTACTTTGCATTAACAAAATGTGCACAGTCTTTTTATATTTAAACTTTTTGAGTCACCAACTCCTACTGGGCATGTGCAAGAATTTACAGAATAAACGTATTTGCATTTGTGATTGGCTGATAGCTGTCACATGGTACGAGTATGCATTTGTGATTGGCTGATGGCTGTCACATGGTACGTGTATGTATTTGTGATTGGCTGATGGCTGTCACATGGTCCAGGGGGAGTGGAAATAGACATAACTTTTAAAATTGTCAGAAAAAAAATCCACTACTCATTTGAAGTTGCTATGTCTTGTTATCTTGCATTTGTTGATTATGCAAATCTACTGTGTTTCCTGGTCCTTTAAACATCGCAACAAGTTCACTGGTAAGCCCCCTCCCTCAAATCTCAACGCATTATCTAACCTAATCTAACAAAG
>NC_069504.1:1053810810-1053878310 GCF_027579735.1 Bombina bombina
GAAACATAAGTAATTTGCTCTGTGTGTTCTAATTAATACAATGCTGATGGGAATTCCAGTCTAATCACCATCATGTTGCAACTTACACACCAAAGCTGAAGGCCCCAAACCATATGACATAATAGATACAGTCTGATTTCCATTACAGAGACTGGGATACAACACAGAAACTCCCAGGGTCCAGGTAACAGACAGCAAAGCCTCATGGGAACACGGTAAAGTGAGCACTTATTTCCATACGTTAGTTTTATCTGTACAACGCATGCTTTAATCCTTCCTGTTTTTACACGTGACCAGAGACCACGGTGTGTTATCACTGACAGTGCAATGCGTAAGCCGAGAAGCAGGTTTTGTTATTATGGAAATGTGCTATAGATGATAGAGAAAAAGGAACGTTACATTGGCCTTATTAGTAGGCAACAGTCTCCAGGTATCAGACACACAGCATAGCAAGGATCTTAGAGGGACATGAAACCCGCAGTTTTGTTTTTGTGTGTGATTCAGACAGAGCATACCATTTTTAACAAAAGTTTTCAATTTACTTCTAGCAATTTTTACTTTGTTCTCATGGAATTCTTTGTTGAACAGGTGCCTAGATAAGTAGCGTGCAAATTTGAAGAGCAGTACATGACCAGAAACTAACTGCCTTCTAATCTTCTTGCAAATCTGTAACAGTGACAAAAAATGCTGCTATATATTGCTCCAGTCACATGCATGTGCCTATATTCTCCTACCTGCTTTTCAACAGAGGATACCAAGAGAACAAAGTACATTTGATATAACAGAAGTAAATTGGAAAGTTTTCTTTTGAACCATGAAATAATTTTGGGGTTTATGTCCCTTTAAGCATTCATTTATGACAAAAAGCATGAATACATTGTTTTTTTTCACATTTTATGTAAACTATTACTATGGAATAGCTTTAGAAAATCTTTTCATGAAATTATATATTGCGGTAAAAACGTGTTGCAACAGCCTAACTTGAAAATGACAGAATTCATAAAGACTTTTTATCGTCACAGCCATGAGTTGCGTGTCACTTTCTATTTTAATCAATCAAGCTGCATCTATCCTCTAACTGCTGATGTCTCACTGCAAGGAACAAGCTCCACTGTGAAGTACATCACAATAAAGTCTTCAAGGCCTTATGGGAAAAAAATAAATATATATATATATAAAATGGTCTACTGTACTACTGTAATATATGCACAAAAGAAAATGTGAAAAAGTTAATTATTCCAAAAAAAAAAAAAAGATTAAAAATTAAAATTTTGTCTGAAGCAGTAAGTCACAATCTTCTCTGCCTGCGGTTTTTGTGTTCTAAAGTGCAAATGTAGTCTATATATAAAACAACACCTTCCTGATTACAGTACTGTACTCTGATGGTACTACGTATACAAAAGTATTAATAATGATACAAAACAACCTTTACGTTGCATGTATAAACTCCATAATAGCATGTAAACACTACCTAATGATATATTGTTAATTATACTTATCTAGGGTGACCATATTGCCGCTTTAAAAGGGACACATGAAAAATACATATGTCAGGGCTGTTTAAAGAAATGTTTTGTATCAGAACCCTGACATATGTATTTTTCATGTGTCCCTTTTTAAAGTGGCAATATGATCACCCTAAACTTGTCCCATCCCCTCTCCAGGCTCTCCCATTTTACAAATATACAAATATTCCTAAATCCAAACTATTCCGAAATCTAAACCTTTTCCAGTCCCATGCAGTTTGGATAAAGGAATTTGTACCTGTATGTGATATCTTGGGCACCGTATGGAAATAACAACATAAGGGGTAGTGATGCTCAGTGAATTTTAAACTTGATCTATCCTTTACAATGAGGCCTTTCTGTAACCTCACGTGTTTATGAACCTAGGCTAATTTTCCTTAATCTCGTAGCTGCCATTGAAATTGAATACATTAAAACACACATATATCTCCTGTCCCTTTAAACACAGCGCCAATGCTTCAGGTCAGGTCTCATTCCAGTTAGTCAAACAAAAAGCTAGTTATGTATCTTAATGCCATTAAAAAAAAAATTTTCTTGATGCATCTAAAAAGGGCATTTTTTAAAGCAATGTTCCTATACTGAAATATATATATTTGTAGATTTCTTTCTTCTAGTGAGTGCCATGTCCACTAACAGATTTGTCCAATCGTTAGCAAGCTATCCATAGGGAGGCTTATTTACAAATATGCACATCCTGTTAGATTTAAAGGGACATGAAACCCAACATTTTTGTTTCATGATTCAGATAGAGCATACAGTTTAAGCTAATTTGCTTTGTTCTCTTGGTATCCTTTGTTAAAAAAACATACCTAGGTAGGCTCAGGATCAGAAATGCATTACGGGGACCTAGTCCTAGCTGAACACATTGGAGAGCCATTGGCAAGAGACATATTTGCAGCCACCAATCAGCAGCTAGCTACAGAAGTAAATTGTAAAGTTGATTAAAATTGCATGCTCTATCTGAATCATGAAAGTTTAATTTTGACTTTACTGTCTGTTTAAAATCAATTTGAACCGCTAAATTGTATGCAAAAAAACATTATTCAAAATTAAAAAATATGTTAAAATAGTGCTCTTTCATGTGCATTTTTTTCAAAATGTAACGCCTCTGTGACTGGTAACATCAATTCTAAATATATCAGCATTTGACAAATCCCAGGAGTCAAGGAAATATTATTAAAATGCAAGTTAAATATAGTGATAAACACAGCTGTCGACATTAGTGGAGTAAATTGGTCAAATATAGTGATGTGCTGTCACCCTATCTTATTAGAACATGTGGATGAGGAAGCAATCCAATTTCTTAATGAGAAATAGATACGGCAAAAGAATGGACGTCAAACATCAAATGAACTGATGTGAACATAAGCTATGGCACCATGGGAAAATCCTCATTGTGCATGCTGATGGTTAAAGAGATCCTGCACTGCAAAATGTTCTCTTATCAATATGAAAGAGAAGCCCTTAAAGGTACATTAAAGGGACACTGAACCCAATTTTTCTTTCGTGATTCAGATAGAGCATGAAATTGTAAGCAACATTCTAATTTACTCCTATTATCAAATTTTCTTCATTCTCTTGGTATCTTTATTTGAAATGCAAGAATTTAAGTTTAGATGCCGGACCATTTTTGGTGAACAACCTGGGTTGTTCTTGCTGGTTGGTGGATAAATTCATCCACCAATAAAAAAAAGTGCTGTCCAGAGTTCTGAACCAAACAACAAGCTTAGATGCCTTCTTTATCAAATAAACATAGCAAGAGAACGAAGAAAAATTGATAATAGGAGTAAATTAGAAAGTTGCTTAAAATTGCATGCTCTATCTGAATCACAAAAGAAAAAAATTGGGTTCAGTGTCCCTTTAAAGACCAAATTAAACTTTCAGGATTCATATAGGGCAAGAACTTATAACCCCTTAACGTCCACGACATACCCTCTATGTTACTGGTCGTTAAGGGATCGCTTGTAATAGGGCAAGACCGAGCTATTAGACCCTCCCTCCTGCACTCTTGCTAAAATAGAGGTGAGACCGCGCTATTAAAAAACACATCCCTAAAGAAAGGGGTTAAACAGCTTTCCAATTTACTTTTATTATCAAATTTTCTTTTTTCTCTTGGTATTTTTAAAAGGCTAAACCTAGGTAGGCTTATTTAGTGAAGTAAAAGTTGTTAAAAATTAAGGCAATATAACAGTATCAATAGTGCACGTCCTAGTAATATTCTTTGGCTTATATGTACTTCCTACCAGGCCCGGACTGAACTTCGGACATACCGGGCAAATGCCCGGTGGGCAGAGGCTGGTTGCAGGGCCAGATTTGAGGATTTTGTATCTGCAGTTTCACGCCCACGCTAATAGGCCCATGACATTTGAAGTAGCATTTTTATATAAATCAGGTGGTTTGCTAACCGTGTCGTGGAAATGGCCGCGGGCCCTACATATCCCTTGCGACTCAGCGCTATCTGGGACTGCCTGCCTCAAGCAGCCTCAGCTCTTAGCCAGAGGAGCAATGGAACAGCAGCTGAGTCGCCTTTAGACTGCTTAGCAACTTACAAGCCATAGTACATATGTCTGCACTGCTTGCACCTTCCTGCAAGGCTGCAGACTATTTAAACCATCTAATGACAGACAGAAGACATACAAGGTTCAGACTGTGATGCTTATATGATTCAGGTAGATTGCACCATTTTAAACAACTTTTCATTGTACTTCTATTATGCAATTTGCTTTGTTCTCTTTGTAGCCTTTGTTGAAAGGCAAACCTAGGTATGCTCAGGAGCAGCAAAGCACTGCAAGAAGCTAGCTGCACATATATGACTCACAACATTGGCTCACCCAGTGTGTTCAGCTTGCTCCCAGTAGTGCATTGCTCCTGCTTCAACAAAGGATACTGAGAGAATGAAGCAAGTTTAGATAATAGAAGTAAATTGTAAGTTGTTTAAAATTGTATGTTATGCTTTATCTGAAACAGAAACTGTGGGTTTTATGGGCCTTTACGTTTCTGCAGCGGACGTGTTGCTAATATGCTAGTGATTGGCTACATGTATATGAGGCTTGTCTCCCGGGCCAAGTTCATTGCTACTCTTGTACAGGAATTTAACCATTTGTAGAGGCTAAAGACACTGTTAACAATGAGCAGTTGTGAAAAAATAAAATACTCAAGAATTGGAGAATTAGAGCATTTTATTAGTGCACTTATATCTTCCTTTAATTTCTGTCACTTCCTAACAGACCTTAAAAAAGGTGCTGTAATTTTGATTTACAAATAAATGAGATTTGAAAACAGAATTTCTTACTTGGTCAGTAAATTGCATGATTATGTTAAGCCACTCCCCATCCCTGCTCCTGCCCACTATACTTTTGTCCCCCCCCCCCCAGGGGTATTAAAGGGATACTAAACCCACATTTTTTATAATTTAGATAGGGCATGCCATTTTAAGCAACTTCTAATATAATCCTATTATCAATTTTTATGTATGCATGTTATGCTGTATCTGAAACAGAAACTGTGGGTTTTATGGGCCTTTAAGTTCCTGCAGTGAACGTGTTGCTAATATGCTAGTGATTGGATTTTTCCACCCCCCAGAGAGACTGGAGTAAATTCTGAGAAAAACAGAACCCAGACACACAGTAACAGGTGGACATGTTCAGAGGCTTATTTATAAGTTATATGTCCCTAATTGGCCACAGTAAAGGAGATAAGACACTCAAGAGGCTTTTCAAGGTGTATGCCAATGGGCTACAACTATGCAAACTATTCTTACAAAAAAAGTAATTTAAAGGGACAATGAACCCAAATGTTTTCGTTTGTGATTCAGATAGAGCATGACATTTTAAGCAACTTTCTAATTTACTCCTATTATCAAATTTTCTTCATTCTCTTGGTATCTTTATTTGAAATGCAAGAATGTAAGTTTAGATGCCGGCCCATTTTTGGTGAACAACCTGGGTTGTTCTTGCTGATTGGTGGATAAATTAATCCACCAATAAAAAAGGGCTGTCCAGAGGTCTGAATAAAAAAAAAAGCTTAGATGTCTTTTTTTTCAAATAAAGATAGCAAGAGAACGAAGAAAATTAATAATAGGCGTAAATTAGAAAGTTGCTTAAAATTGCATGCTTTATCTGAATCACGAAAGAAAAAAATTTGGATTCAGTGTCCCTTTAAAGTAAAGCAATTTGTATGCAAATGTTTTGCAACACAGTGATTATTTTTTATACATATATAAACAAACTCTTTTTTCATGGGAAAAAAAAAATCAATATATTTATTTTCTCCTCTTTTAAATGGCTGACAGAAATGTTTGGATTACAGTACCCTTGAAAGAAAATCTTTGCCAATAAGAAACCAGCACTGGTTAGTGGCCATATGCTGTATTTAGGGATAGACAATTATTTAGTCCTGAACGTGTACACAGATGGTCGATCTCCAATTTTATCAAGGATTTGTAATGGAAGTGAAGATTTGGTTTGCTTTGTGTTTCTTTAGCACAAGACCCCTTATGCCGAGGCAAGTTGATAAGCAGCAATCATTTGTAAACACTAAGGGCCAGAATACGAGTGGAGCGAGTGATGTTGGGTTTTCACAATCTTTTTTGCGCACGTTAAATTGCGCTCATATTACAAGTTGAAAGTAAAGGAAGATTGCGCAATTTAACGGCTAGATTTAGAGTTCTGCGGCCAAAGGGGTGCGTTAGCTACGCATGCTTTTTTCCCCCCGCACCTTTTAAATACCGCTGGTATTTAGAGTTCACAGAATGGCTGCGTTAGGCTCCAAAAAAGGGAGCGTAGAGCATATTTACCGCCACTGCAACTCTAAATACCAGCGTTGCTTACGGACGCGGCCAGCTTCAAAAACGTGCTCGTGCACGATATCCCCATAGGAAACAATGGGGCAGTTTGAGCTGAAAAAAACCCTAACACCTGCAAAAAAGCAGTGTTCAGCTCCTAACGCAGCCCCATTGTTTCCTATGGGGAAACACTTCCTAAGTCTGCACCTAACACCCTAACATGTACCCCGAGTCTAAACACCCCTAACCTTACACTTATTAACCCCTAATCTGCCGCCCCCGCTATCGCTGACCCCTGCATATTTTTTTAACCCCTAATCTGTCGCTCCGTACACCGCCGCCACCTACGTTATTCCTATGTACCCCTAATCTGCTGCCCCTAACACCGCCAACCCCTATATTATATTTATTAACACCTAATCTGCCACCCCCGCTATCGCTGACCCCTGCATATTATTATTAACCCCTAATCTGCCGCTCCGTACACCGCCGCAACCTACATTATACCTATGTACCCCTAATCTGCTGCCCCTAACACCGCCGACCCCAATATTATATTTATTAACCCCTAATATGCCGCCCCCAACGTCGCCTCCACCTACCTACAATAATTAACCCCTAATCTGCCGACCGGATCTCACCGCTACTCTAATAAATGAATTAACCCCTAAAGCTAAGTCTAACCCTAACACCCCCCTAAATTAAATATAATTTAAATCTAACGAAATAAATTAACTCTTATTAAATAAATTATTCCTATTTAAAGCTAAATACTTACCTGTAAAATAAACCCTAATATAGCTACAATATAAAATATAATTATATTGTAGCTATTTTAGGATTAATATTTATTTTACAGGCAACTTTGTATTTATTTTAACCAGGTACAATAGCTATTAAATAGTTAATAACTATTTAATAGTTACCTAGTTAAAATAATTACAAAATTACCTGTAAAATAAATCCTAACCTAAGTTACAATTAAACCTAACACTACACTATCAATAAATTAATTAAATAAAATACCTACAATTAAACCTAACACTACACTATCAATAAATTAATTAAATACAATACCTACAAATAAATACAATGAAATAAACTAACTAAAGTACAAAAAATAAAAAAGAACTAAGTTACAAAAAATAAAAAAATATTTACAAACATTAGAAAAATATTACAACAATGTTAAACTAATTACACCTACTCTAAGCCCCCAAATAAAATAAGAAAGACCCCCAAAATAAAAATACACATACAACATAAATCAGCGCTAAAATATCTTATAAAATGGGATATTCTAAAAATATATAAAAAATGTAAACCTGTATATACATAAAATTGCCAATATGTAAATAAAAATTGCCAGTGTAAAAACAAAAACGCAATCAATAACACATAAAATATACACTATAAACCACAATTGATATAGAGCATAAAGTGTCCACTTATATAGGTAAAATTACCCCATACAAAGTCCCCCGGGGGAAAGATGGCAGCACAGTTCAAGTGTACGATTACAAGTCTGTTGTTTCCCAGGTGCAGCCTCCTTTCAGCGGTATTTCCAGGCTACCGCAATCAACACAGGGCTAATACAAAAAACATATAGAGGAGAAGCGCAACCCAGGTTAACACTTTATTATAGATGTTCAGATACAAACAACGTAGTAACTTACATATAAAATTTGACAAGTCCGGTATAGACAAAAATAGGTCCTGCACCCCTCTGCGGGCTGTATTCCGACTCCTCTACTCAGATGTTTAAGGTGCTTGGTTAGGTTGTAAATCCTGTGAGAGCCGCTTGAAAGTTCGGCGTCTGACGTCACCAAGGAGGAGGGAACTGGAGCGTCCCCCAGCAAGTAACAGTAACACAGTCCGGGTTAGGGTCAGAGTACCCGTATCAACAAACTCCTGAACTAAACCACCCTACGCGTTTCGTCTGGATCCCGGCCAGACTTTCTCAAGGGAATTACAGATTCAAATGAGTAGCTGAATCTTTTGTCTATACCGGACTTGTCAAATTTTATATGTAAGTTACTACGTTGTTTGTATCTGAACATCTATAATAAAGTGTTAACCTGGGTTGCGCTTCTCCTCTATATGTTTTTTGTATTACCCCAAAATAAAAAAATGCCCTACCCTATTCTAAAATTAAAATAGAAAAGCTCTTTTACCTTACCAGCCCTGAAAAGGGCCCTTTGCGGGGCATGCCCCAAAGAATTCAGCTCTTTTGCCTGTAAAAAAAACCATACAATACCCCCCCCCAACATTACAACCCACCACCCACATACCCCTAATCTAACCCAAACCCTTCTTAAATAAACCTCACACTAAGCCCCTGAAGATCTTCCTACCTTATCTTCACCACGCCGGGTTCACCGATCGATCCAGAAGAGCCTCCGATGTCTTGATCCAAGCCCAAGCGGGGGGCTGAAGATGTCCATGATCTGGCTGAAGTCTTCATCCAAGCGGGAGCTGAAGAGGTCCATGATCCGACTGAAGTCTTCTATCAAGCGGCATCTTCAATCTTCTTTCTTCCGGATCCATGTAGTTCATCCCGCTGACGCGGAACATCCATCTTCACCGACGACTTCCCGACGAATGACGGTTCCTTTAAGGGACGTCATCCAAGATGGCGTCCCTCGAATTCCGATTGGCTGATAGGATTCTATCAGCCAATCGGAATTAAGGTAGGAAAATTCTGATTGGCTGATGGAATCAGCCAATCAGAATCAAGTTCAATCCGATTGGCTGATCCGATCAGCCAATCAGATTGAGCTCGCATTCTATTGGCTGTTAGATTTTGCATTCTATTGTCGTTAGATTTCTAACAGCCACGACTCTAAATACCGGCGTTAGAAAGATCCCATTGAAAAGATAGGATACGCAAATGGTGTAGGGGGATCTGCGGTATGGAAAAGTCGCGTCTGCAAAGTGAGCGTTAGACCTTTTCCTGACTGACTCTAAATACCAGCAGTAGCCCAAAACCAGCGTTAGGAGCCTCTAATGCTGGTTTTCACGGCTACCGCCAAACTCTAAATCTAGCTGTTTGTTAACACTCGTCGGGTAAGCGCGTCCTCAGAGCTGTGGTTAACTGTTTCCCGAAACAAAAAAGTGTCACAAAACACATCAAAAATACATTACAAAGTACAGTTACACTTACAATAACACCACCTAATAAAAATTATTACAAAAACACACAAAAGTTATAAGGCTCAAATATATCAGATTTCATGTTAAAAAAAAAAAGGCAGGCAAATGGCATTAACATTGAGATATATAGATATACAAGTCTAAATATGTATAAGGATGTACTGTATATATATTTTTATTCGTACTGATTTTCAAACCTGTCCTCGGGCCTTTTTGAGGGTTTTGAGGATATCTGATCTGGAGCACGGGTGAAATAAGCAGCAGATTAGTAAACATGATTATTTTACCATCTCGCCCATTATAATCCTGAAAATCTGGCCTGTTAGGGAGGCCTCAGGACAGTTTTGAAAAACAGTGGTTTAAGTATTTTAAGCTTTGCTACATTTAGGTATGAAGTTAAATGATATTTCTTTTCTTTTTTCTCTTTATTATTAGAAAAATAATAAAAGTTGTTTTTATGTAAGCAACTATATAATATGTACTACACAGCAAAGATATATGAATACAACTGTGTACTATCCTTTCTAGTTGAACTATCAACTTAGGGCCAGCACAGTCGTGAGCCTTTTTCATTGTGCCCGAAAGTTGTGCGAAAATCACGATTGCGCTAGCGCAATCGCCATTTACGCTTCAGTCCTTACCGCAATCTCAGAGCAGTAGTGAACTGTTTTCCGAAACAAAAAAGTTGCACAAAACGCTTCAAACATACATTACAAAGTACAGTTACACTCATATTAACACTATCTAATAAAAATGATTTAAAAAAATATTGCACAAAAAAGTTATAAGGGCTCAAAGATATGAGATCTCGGGTGTTAGAAAATAAAAGGCAGGCAAATGGCTTTAACATTGAGACACATACATTGCTAAGGATGTCTCTATATATGTGTACATATATATTAATATATTTATATGTTTATGTATCTATTTACAGTCATATATCCACATATAAAAACATAAATACATATGTACACATATAAAAACATAAATACATATGTACACATATATACACATATAAAAACATAAATACATATGTACCCATATAAAAACATAAATACATATGTACACATATAAAAACATAAATACATATGTACACATATATACACATATAAAAACATAAATACATATGTACACATATATACACATATAAAAACAAATACATATGTACACATATATAGACATATAAAAATATAAATACATATGTACACATATAAAACATAAATACATATGTACACATATATAGACATATAAAAACATAAATACATATGTACACATATAAAAACATAAATAGATATGTATACATATATAGACATAAATACATATGTACACATATATAGACATATAAAAAAGTTCTTTAGAGCCCTTTGCCATTAAGTAGATGAAAACATGATAAAACATATTTATTCAATATTCATATTTAATAAAGATTTTAACTATGTATTTACTGTAAATATTTTACATTTGCTAATGAGAATATGCTATGTTGTTTGCGCAATGGGTGACTTCTATGGAGAATGCGAAAATACGATGGAGTTTGTGCTATCTTGGGTGTTAGTTTTTTCCCCCCACTTTTTTCTCTCCATTCATTTCTATGGGGGAATATATGCATGCGCAAAGTAAATGTTTTTCACGCTATTCGGGTTGACGCAAAAAGTTTAACTCTAGCAGAGTTTTCGAGATTGTGAAAAAAATACCCAGCCACTTGTAATCTAGCCCTAAGTGTTTTCTAAGTATTTAATTTTTTATCTCAAACACAGCTCTGTCCCTTAAAGGGACACTGAACTTTTTTTTTGAAATTTTTTCTTTCATGATTCAGATCAAGCATGCAATTTTAAGCAACTTTCTAATTTACTCCTATTATCAAATTTTTTCGTTCTCTTGCTATCTTTATTTGAAAAAGAAGGCATCTAAGCTAAGGAGCTAGAAAAATTTTGGTTCAGGACACTGGACAGCACTTGGTTATTGGTGGGTGAATTTATCCACCAATCAGCAAGAACAACCCAGGTTGTTCACCAAAAATTTTCACATTTGCAAGAACAGTAGGTTTCCTGTCATTTACTTCTCCAGAAATGTGCACGTTACCTATCTAGATATCTCTTCAACAAAGAATACCATTAGAATGAAGAAAATTTGATAATAAAATTAAATTAAAAACTTATTTAAAAATTATATTCTCTGTCTGAATCACAAAAGAAAAATTCTTAAGTCTAAATATTTAGAATTTTCTATTTCTGACAATTGGAACAGCACTAGGCAGGCTAAACCTCAGCAGAGATTAATGCAAAACAATGAGAAATCTGCTAACATACACATGGCTACTAGACTTGTGCATTCCGAGGTTTCGTTCACCTCTGAATATCGGAAGAAGCCGGCTCTTCATACTGCTCGGCTATTTTCATTGCCACATTTATTCTTGTGCAACAGGAACACACTAAAATCTATGCAAATCTAAAATTAAGCGTATTGCTGTTACACAAGAATAAACGCAAATTGCCAAGCAGCACAAAGAGCCGCCTTCTTCCACATTCGGAAGTGAATGAAATCTCTGAATGCACGTGTTAGTCTTGCCTACTGCAGTAACAAGTCCTAGCAGGGGGTGTCAATAAACCCGATTGTATGCGATCGGGCGGATGGATGTCCGCAGCCTCAGAGGCAGCGGACCAGTTAAGGAGCAGCGGTTTTAAGACCGCTGCTTCTTAACTGCTGTTTCTGGCGAGTCTGAAGGCTCATACGGAAACAGGGCATCAGGGGCCCTTGATAAATGGGCCCCACTATGTCAATTTATTGCAAGGCTAAATTAAAATCTTGTATTTCCAAGGTGTTACCCTCCCTTTAAGCAAGAAACAGAAGGTTCATAAAGGTCATTCGGTCTAAATGTGTATTTTTATGTTGTGTTTTCATCTGCAATGTGCAGGTTTATATTACTACACTCCAGTCACTGAATGTGTTAAACTTGATTCATGCCTCAAGCAATAAGCATTGCATGGACACAGCTCAATGTAATCTGCCCCAAGCTTCTTTTGAGAACAAAAGATCATAAAATGCTCTCAAAAGAAATGGCTGAAGCTTGTATGTTGCTGCACTACAGAATAAAACACACTCCTGAGGAAAATAAATTACACAAAATCCAAAAGGCATCTTCAAACCTTTAGGTCGACCAACTAAATTCTTATTCTACCTGGTTAAAAAAAACAAAAAAAAACGAACAAGCTTTATCAATTCTTGAGAAGACAGTTGCTCTGTTACTTCAAATCAGTGTTTCTCGACTCCAGTCCTCAAGTACCCCCAGCAGGTAGGGTTGCCACCTCAGCCATGTTTTCCTGGACAGTTGTGAGTTACACATGGTGCAGTGTGTGCAGGGAGGAACATGAATAGTGTTATTGAGCAGTGCTATGTGCTGTCCTGAGGCACAATTCCTTTTCCTCCCTGCACCATGTGTAACTCATAACTGCCCAGAATAAACATGGCTGAGGTGGCAACCCATGGTATCTAGAGCACAGGTGATATAATCAGCTGTTCAGTAACCATGGTTACTAACCTGCTTTCACCCATCAGCTGATTAATTAAAGGGACAAGAAACCCAATTTTTTTCTTTCATGATTCAGATAGAGAATACACTTAACAACTTTCCAATTTACTTCTATTATTTAATTTGCTTCCTTCTCATGTTATCCTTTGCTGAAAGGTGTATCTAGGTAAGCTCAGGGGCAGCAGAGAACCTAGGTTTTAGCTGTTGAATGGTGGCTGCATATATATATTGATTGTGATTGGCTCGCCCATGTGTTCAGTTAGAAACCATTAGAGCATTGCTGCTCCTTCAACAAATGATACCAAGAGAATGAAACAAATGAGATAATAGAAGTAAATTAGAAGGTTGTTTAAAATTGTATTCTCTATCTGAATCATGAAAGAAAATTTTGGGGTTTCATGTCCCTATAAGATGTAAAAAATATCAGGCCTATTATGGGAACTTGCAGACTTTTGTTCATTAGTACAAAATACTGCAGTGTGTCACAAACTCATATAGCCACTGCCACACACACTGAACATGCTTAGGGATTCAAAAGCAGAGAATATGCATCCAACAGAATAATACTTTCTTAAAATTAAGTCTGTTCAAGTTCATTCAAAAGGCTGTAAAAATTGGTGTAATATTTACTATGTGCACATTCATAGTCCAGAATAATGTTTCAACTGTCTGTGGATTCCTTAACTGACAGCTAAAGATTAAATATGCTGTATTTGGTAGAGAATGGGTTAAGGGGGGGGGTGGAGTGCCCATGCTTTGGGTTAAAAGGATCACTATTTCCCTATGCAAAGAAGAAACAAATGTGGGAAATTTCTGAGGGTCAATTGTAAACTCTCCCCATAACCATCAAAAAATGTACAGCCAGCTCCTTGAAGGTTTTGCTGACTCTTAAATTTAAAATAAATTTGTCAATTCTTACTTAGGAAATAAAAAAATAATAATTATGGAATAATGAAACTAAGCCAAAGTCAATGATCAACTAAGATTTACTTTTATGTGCACATTCATATTCTGGAATTATGTATCAACTGAACTATGGAATCCTGACAGCTAAAGTTTAAATCTGTTCTATTTGGTAGAAGAGAATGAGTTAAAGGGACACTGTACCCAATTTTTTTCTTTTGTAATTCAGATAGAGCATGCAATTTTAAGCAACTTTCTAATTTACTCCTATTATCAATTTTTCTTCGTTCTCTTGCTATCATTATTTTAAAAAGAAGGCATCTAAGCTTTTTTTTGGTTTCAGTACTCCGGACAGCACTTTTATATTGGTGGATGAATTTATCCACCAATCAGCAAGGACAACCCAGGTTGTTCACCAAAAATGGGCCGGCATCTAAACTTACATTCTTGCATTTCAAATAAAGATACCAAGAGAATGAAGAAAATTTGATAATAGGAGTAAATTAGAAAGTTGCTTAAAATTTCATGCTCAATCTGAATTACGAAAAAAAATGTTTGGGTACGGCGTCCCTTTAAGGGGAAAGAAAACATTTGGAGTGCCCATGCTTTGTGGGTTGAAAGGATCAATCTTTACTCATGCAATGGAGAACAGGTGGGAAATTTCTGAGGGCCATTTGTAAACTCTGTCCCCAGAATAATACACCATCAAAATAATGTACAGCTAGGGCTCTTAAATTTAAAAATATATTAGTCAAACCCTATAATTAGGAAATATAAACTAATTATTATTGGATAATAAAACTATTTATTAAAGCAGATAAAAAATAGACTGGTTGGGAGATAATGTGGTAGTAATTATGCATTTACAAATATTCAGCAAAGAAGAGTTTTCACATGAAACTTGTTATGCTTCAAGTGGTCATTATTATCATATATATCCTCAAATATTATTTACCAGTTAAATTGGTATTTATGCCTATAAATGAAGTAAAGAAATAATTATTATAAGCATACATACTTTGTACATGCCTATTAGTAGTTCATAATTTACCTTGCAAACTAGACTACTTTTCTGTTGCAAATAACAGCTTAGGTGATACAGCCCCTGATTGGCTGAACTGTCCCTGCCTTTTTAGACAAACAACAAATTATTTTGTGTGTACACTTAAAGGGACACTGAACCCATTTTTTTTTCTTTTGTGATTCAGGTAGAGCATGCTATTTTAAGCAACTTTCTAATGTACTCCTATTATCAATTTTTCTTAATTCTCTTGGTATCTGTATTTGAAATTTAAGAATGTAAGTTTAGATGACGGCCCATTTTTGGTGAACAACCTGGGTTGTTATTGCTGATTGGTGGATAAATTCACCCACTAATAAACAAGCTCTGTCTAGGATTCTGAACCCAAAAAATAGCTTAGATGCCTTCTTTTTCAAATAAAGATAGCAAGAGAACGATTAAAAATTGATAATAGGAGTAAATTAGAAAGTTGCTTAAAATTACATGCTTTATCTGAATCACAAAAGAAGTGTCCCTTTAAATGGTGGTCTTGTTGATATTAAAGAAATCATATTGGTTTAAAAGTGAAGGGTTGTGCTGTACATCAGTTAATACAATATTTAGGAAACATTGTTGTACCCACGCATGCTCTGTATATTTTGTTTCAAAGCAAAAACTATTGGTGCAGAGAATTCATAAGTATCATTTCAATATTTTTTGTAAAAGTATCTAAAGCATTATTGTTTTATGGAAGTGGTAAATGTAGCTGTAAATACACATATCTGCACATATCAGTGTACGTAAATATTATTATACATTATTATTTAGCACTCTCCTGGGAAACACTGGCTGTATACACTGCCACAGACAGCTAATCTCAAAGTTAAAGGGACATTCCGGTCAAAATGTAAATGTACATAGATGAATTACATTTATATTGAATAGAAACATATTTGCAATTTACATGTATTGGGAAAAAACAGAATTTATGTTTACCTGATAAATTACTTTCTCCAACGGTGTGTCCGGTCCACGGCGTCATCCTTACTTGTGGGATATTCTCTTCCCCAACAGGAAATGGCAAAGAGCCCAGCAAAGCTGGTCACATGATCCCTCCTAGGCTCCGCCTACCCCAGTCATTCGACCGACGTTAAGGAGGAATATTTGCATAGGAGAAACCATATGATACCGTGGTGACTGTAGTTAAAGAAAATAAATTATCAGACCTGATTAAAAAACCAGGGCGGGCCGTGGACCGGACACACCGTTGGAGAAAGTAATTTATCAGGTAAACATAAATTCTGTTTTCTCCAACATAGGTGTGTCCGGTCCACGGCGTCATCCTTACTTGTGGGAACCAATACCAAAGCTTTAGGACACGGATGATGGGAGGGAGCAAATCAGGTCACCTAGATGGAAGGCACCACGGCTTGCAAAACCTTTCTCCCAAAAATAGCCTCAGAAGAAGCAAAAGTATCAAACTTGTAAAATTTGGTAAAAGTGTGCAGTGAAGACCAAGTCGCTGCCCTACATATCTGATCAACAGAAGCCTCGTTCTTGAAGGCCCATGTGGAAGCCACAGCCCTAGTGGAATGAGCTGTGATTCTTTCGGGAGGCTGCCGTCCGGCAGTCTCGTAAGCCAATCTGATGATGCTTTTAATCCAAAAAGAGAGAGAGGTAGAAGTTGCTTTTTGACCTCTCCTTTTACCTGAATAAACAACAAACAAGGAAGATGTTTGTCTAAAATCCTTTGTAGCATCTAAATAGAATTTTAGAGCGAACAACATCCAAATTGTGCAACAAACGTTCCTTCTTTGAAACTGGTTTCGGACACAGAGAAGGTACGATAATCTCCTGGTTAATGTTCTTGTTAGAAACAACTTTTGGAAGAAAACCAGGTTTAGTACGTAAAACCACCTTATCTGCATGGAATACCAGATAAGGAGGAGAACACTGCAGAGCAGATAATTCTGAAACTCTTCTAGCAGAAGAAATTGCAACCAAAAACAAAACTTTCCAAGATAATAACTTAATATCAACGGAATGCAAGGGTTCAAACGGAACCCCCTGAAGAACTGAAAGAACTAAATTGAGACTCCAAGGAGGAGTCAAAGGTTTGTAAACAGGCTTGATTCTAACCAGAGCCTGAACAAAGGCTTGAACATCTGGCACAGCTGCCAGCTTTTTATGAAGTAACACAGACAAGGCAGAAATCTGTCCCTTCAAGGAACTTGCAGATAATCCTTTTTCCAATCCTTCTTGAAGGAAGGATAGAATCTTAGGAATCTTAACCTTGTCCCAAGGGAATCCTTTAGATTCACACCAACAGATATATTTTTTCCAAATTTTGTGGTAAATTTTTCTAGTTACAGGCTTTCTGGCCTGAACAAGAGTATCAATAACAGAATCTGAGAACCCTCGCTTCGATAAAATCAAGCGTTCAATCTCCAAGCAGTCAGCTGGAGTGAGACCAGATTCGGATGTTCGAACGGACCTTGAACAAGAAGGTCTCGTCTCAAAGGTAGCTTCCATGGTGGAGCCGATGACATATTCACCAGATCTGCATACCAAGTCCTGCGTGGCCACGCAGGAGCTATCAAGATCACCGACGCCCTCTCCTGATTGATCCTGGCTACCAGCCTGGGGATGAGAGGAAACGGCGGGAATACATAAGCTAGTTTGAAGGTCCAAGGTGCTACTAGTGCATCTACTAGAGTCGCCTTGGGATCCCTGGATCTGGACCCGTAGCAAGGAACTTTGAAGTTCTGACGAGAGGCCATCAGATCCATGTCTGGAATGCCCCACAGTTGAGTGATTTGGGCAAAGATTTCCGGATGGAGTTCCCACTCCCCCGGATGCAATGTCTGACGACTCAGAAAATCCGCTTCCCAATTTTCCACTCCTGGGATGTGGATTGCAGACAGGTGGCAGGAGTGAGTCTCCGCCCATTGAATGATTTTGGTCACTTCTTCCATCGCCAGGGAACTCCTTGTTCCCCCCTGATGGTTGATGTACGCAACAGTCGTCATGTTGTCTGATTGAAACCGTATGAACTTGGCCCTCGCTAGCTGAGGCCAAGCCTTGAGAGCATTGAATATCGCTCTCAGTTCCAGAATATTTATCGGTAGAAGAGATTCTTCCCGAGACCAAAGACCCTGAGCTTTCAGGGATCCCCGGACCGCGCCCCAGCCCATCAGACTGGCGTCGGTCGTGACAATGACCCACTCTGGTCTGCGGAAGGTCATCCCTTGTGACAGGTTGTCCAGGGACAGCCACCAACGGAGTGAGTCTCTGGTCCTCTGATTCACTTGTATCTTCGGAGACAAGTCTGTATAGTCCCCATTCCACTGACTGAGCATGCACAGTTGTAATGGTCTTAGATGAATGCGCGCAAAAGGAACTATGTCCATTGCCGCTACCATCAAACCTATCACTTCCATGCACTGCGCTATGGAAGGAAGAGGAACGGAATGAAGTATCCGACAAGAGTCTAGAAGTTTTGTTTTTCTGGCCTCTGTCAGAAAAATCCTCATTTCTAAGGAGTCTATTATTGTTCCCAAGAAGGGAACCCTTGTTGACGGAGATAGAGAACTCTTTTCCACGTTCACTTTCCATCCGTGAGATCTGAGAAAGGCCAGGACGATGTCCGTGTGAGCCTTTGCTTGAGGAAGGGACGACGCTTGAATCAGAATGTCGTCCAAATAAGGTACTACAGCAATGCCCCTTGGTCTTAGCACCGCTAGAAGGGACCCTAGTACCTTTGTGAAAATCCTTGGAGCAGTGGCTAATCCGAAAGGAAGCGCCACGAACTGGTAATGCTTGTCCAGGAATGCGAACCTTAGGAACCGATGATGTTCCTTGTGGATAGGAATATGTAGATACGCATCCTTTAAATCCACCGTGGTCATGAATTGACCTTCCTGGATGGAAGGAAGAATTGTTCGAATGGTTTCCATTTTGAACGATGGAACCTTGAGAAACTTGTTTAAGATCTTGAGATCTAAGATTGGTCTGAACGTTCCCTCTTTTTTGAAGACAACTGAGACCTGTGGAACCTCCCCCTTGGGGGAAGCCCCTTGAATTCCAGAAGATAACCTTGGGAGACTATTTCTAGTGCCCAAGGATCCAGAACATCTCTTGCCCAAGCCTGAGCAAAGAGAGAGAGTCTGCCCCCCACCAGATCCGGTCCCGGATCGGGGGCCAACATTTCATGCTGTCTTGGTAGCAGTGGCAGGTTTCTTGGCCTGCTTTCCCTTGTTCCAGCCTTGCATTGGTCTCCAAGCTTGCTTGGCTTGAGAAGTATTACCCTCTTGCTTAGAGGACGTAGCACTTTGGGCTGGTCCGTTTCTACGAAAGGGACGAAAATTAGGTTTATTTTTGGCCTTGAAAGGCCGATCCTGAGGAAGGGCGTGGCCCTTACCCCCAGTGATATCAGAAATAATCTCTTTCAAGTCAGGGCCAAACAGCGTTTTCCCCTTGCAAGGAATGTTAAGTAGTTTGTTCTTGGAAGACGCATCAGCTGACCAAGATTTCAACCAAAGCGCTCTGCGCGCCACAATAGCAAACCCAGAATTCTTAGCCGCTAACCTAGCCAATTGCAAAGTGGCGTCTAGGGTGAAAGAATTAGCCAATTTGAGAGCACTGATTCTGTCCATAATCTCCTCATAAGGAGGAGAATCACTATCGACCGCCTTTACCAGCTCATCGAACCAGAAACACGCGGCTGTAGCGACAGGGACAATGCATGAAATTGGTTGTAGAAGGTAACCCTGCTGAACAAACATTTTTTTAAGTAAACCTTCTAATTTTTTATCCATAGGATCTTTGAAAGCACAACTATCTTCTATGGGTATAGTGGTGCGTTTGTTTAAAGTGGAAACCGCTCCCTCGACCTTGGGGACTGTCTGCCATAAGTCCTTTCTGGGGTCGACCATAGGAAACAATTTTTTAAATATGGGGGGAGGGACGAAAGGTATACCGGGCCTTTCCCATTCTTTATTTACAATGTCCGCCACCCGCTTGGGTATAGGAAAAGCTTCTGGGAGCCCCGGGACCTCTAGGAACTTGTCCATTTTACATAGTTTCTCTGGGATGACCAAATTGTCACAATCATCCAGAGTGGATAATACCTCCTTAAGCAGAGCGCGGAGATGTTCCAACTTAAATTTAAATGTAATCACATCAGGTTCAGCTTGTTGAGAAATTTTCCCTGAATCTGAAATTTCTCCCTCAGACAAAACCTCCCTGGCCCCATCAGACTGGTGTAGGGGCCTTTCAGAACCATTATCATCAGCGTCGTCATGCTCTACAGTATCTAAAACAGAGCAGTCGCGCTTACGCTGATAAGTGGGCATTTTGGCTAAAATGTTTTTGATAGAATTATCCATTACAGACGTTAATTGTTGCATAGTAAGGAGTATTGGCGCGCTAGATGTACTAGGGGCCTCCTGAGTGGGCAAGACTCGTGTAGACGAAGGAGGGAATGATGCAGTACCATGCTTACTCCCCTCACTTGAGGAATCATCTTGGGCATCATTGTCATTGTCACATAAATCACATTTATTTAAATGAGAAGGAACTCTGGCTTCCCCACATTCAGAACACAGTCTATCTGGTAGTTCAGACATGTTAAACAGGCATAAACTTGATAACAAAGTACAAAAAACGTTTTAAAATAAAACCGTTACTGTCACTTTAAATTTTAAACTGAACACACTTTATTACTGCAATTGCGAAAAAATATGAAGGAATTGTTCAAAATTCACCAAAATTTCACCACAGTGTCTTAAAGCCTTAAAAGTATTGCACACCAAATTTGGAAGCTTTAACCCTTAAAATAACGGAACCGGAGCCGTTTTTAACTTTAACCCCTTTACAGTCCCTGGTATCTGCTTTGCTGAGACCCAACCAAGCCCAAAGGGGAATACGATACCAAATGACGCCTTCAGAAAGTCTTTTCTATGTATCAGAGCTCCTCACACATGCGACTGCATGTCATGCCTCTCAAAAACAAGTGCGCAACACCGGCGCGAAAATGAGGCTCTGCCTATGATTTGGGAAAGCCCCTAAAGAATAAGGTGTCTAAAACAGTGCCTGCCGATATAATCTTATCAAAATACCCAGATTAAATGATTCCTCAAGGCTAAATATGTGTAATATATTAATCGATTTAGCCCAGAAAAAGTCTACAGTCTTAATAAGCCCTTATGAAGCCCTTATTTACTATCTTAATAAACATGGCTTACCGGATCCCATAGGGAAAATGACAGCTTCCAGCATTACATTGTCTTGTTAGAATGTGTCATACCTCAAGCAGCAAGAGACTGCTCACTGTTCCCCCAACTGAAGTTAATTCCTCTCAACAGTCCTGTGTGGAACAGCCATGGATTTTAGTAACGGTTGCTAAAATCATTTTCCTCATACAAACAGAAATCTTCATCTCTTTTCTGTTTCAGAGTAAATAGTACATACCAGCACTATTTTAAAATAACAAACTCTTGATTGAATAATAAAAACTACAGTTAAACACTAAAAAACTCTAAGCCATCTCCGTGGAGATGTTGCCTGTACAACGGCAAAGAGAATGACTGGGGTAGGCGGAGCCTAGGAGGGATCATGTGACCAGCTTTGCTGGGCTCTTTGCCATTTCCTGTTGGGGATGAGAATATCCCACAAGTAAGGATGACGCCGTGGACCGGACACACCTATGTTGGAGAAATACATATTTAAAGGGACAGTAAAGTAAATTTTTTATTTTGTGATTCAGACAGAACATGTTTCTTTAAACAACTTTTAAATTTACTTCTATTATCTAATTTTGCTGTGTTCTCTTGGTATAGTTTGTTGAAAAGCATACCTAAGTACGCTCAGGAGCAGCAAGGTACTACTGGGAGATAGCTGGTGATAGGTGGCTGCACATATATGCCTCTTGTCACTGGCTCACTCAATGTGTTGAGCTAGCTCCCAGTAGTAATAATAATAGAAGTAAATTGGAAAGTTTTTTTTAAATTGGAAGCTCTTTCTGAATCATGAAAGAAACAAATGTGCATTATGTCCCTTTAAACGGAGCTCAGCTTACACCACAGTCTAATAAAGAGCCTGGTAGCTCTGAGCACACAATATACGTATTTCTACACAATGGGATCCTTTGGTATTGGGTGTCTGTCTTTAGTGGGAGGAATTGCAGGTGCCTCTTAAACAGGTGAACAAACCCAGAGTAAATCCAGGGACACTGCTGACTGTAAGTGTGTATCTGTATTCACAGGGCTGGCTCGCTGCCGTGTATCTGGACAGTATCCTGAGCAGACTGACCGATGTGAAGTGAGCTGAGTCTGCTGCTCCACACATAAGGAGTGAGGGCAGGATGCGTGAGGTGCAGAGACACTATCCCCATAGATGGGCCCAAGGACCCCGTAAGTACCTACATTAAAGTTTTAAATAGCTCATGACACACAAACAATAAGGCACTAGGTTTTAATGGGAGTACTGACTGTTTACAAAGGTGAAGAGAAATTAAACTGAAACTAGACATTGTAGGTGGAAAACAAATCCAGTTTGAATTTGGATTACCATAATTCTACTCCTTTATGTGCAGGGAGACATTCTACTTAATGAAACATTTTACTGCATATGGGACCTGTATTAAAGGGACACTGAACCCAAATTTTTTATTTTATGATTCAGAGAGCATGCAATTTTAAGCAACTTTCTAATTTACTCCTATTATCAATGTTTCTTATATCTCTTGCTATCTTTATATGAAAAAGAAGGCATCTAAGCTTTTTTCTTGGTTCAGAACTCTGGACAGCAGTTTTTGATTGTTGGATGAATTTATCCACCAATCAGCAAGGACAACCTAGGTTGTTCACCAAAAATGGGCCGGCATCTAAACTTACATTCTTGCATTTCAAATAAAGATACCAAGAGAATAAAGAACATTTGATAATAGGAATAAATTAGAAAGTTGGTTAAATGTCATGCTCTATCTGAATCACAAAAGAAAAAATTTGGGTACAGTGTCCCTTTAAGTATTTTTATTTTTTTTAACAAGTAGTCCATTTCCAAAGACTTAGCACCCTATTTTAAACATAATTAAAATAGGTCATTCGTTTTAATGGCTTTTTGAGTTATACAATACTTTTCTGTGAGTGATAAACTATGAAACATAACTACACTGTCTGACTTTTTGGACTAATTAATGGCTATGGTGGCCAAAAACACACAGATTTAATAATTCAGCTAGTCAGATACAGCTCATGTTAGCATAAAAGCCAGACTATAAAGCAACTGAAAGAAATGTATAGCGTATATATCTGAAGATTTATTTATTATAGAAAACAATTACTAATAGAACGTCAATTCAGGTATAAATTGCCTTAGAAAGACCCAACACATTTTAATGTATAAAGTCATAATTAAAACATAAGAATTTCTATAGACACTTATAAACTTGATAATATGACAGTACAAATTAGCAGCTGTGAGTAAGCATGACTGGATTTACATTACTAGCATCCCAAAGCACTAGTGACTTGTGACGTCATCAGTAACTTGCGAGCTCATTACTGTCAGAAAAAAAAAAAATATACCACTTAATGGGAAACCGAAAAAGAAATCTGCAGTGCATATGGCACAGCACAGTTTTGTTTTTTTGCATGAAAAATTATATATTAAAGTTGTTTAATGAAATTAAAGGGATGTTCACTTCTAATCCTCTAGGACTGAATAAAGGGACAAAAAACCCCAACAAAAATTCTTCCATTACTCAAATAGAATATACAATTTTAAAGGGACATGAAACACAATTTTTTTTCCATTCGTGATTTTAGATAGAACATAAGATTTTAAACAACTTTCCAATTTACTTCTATTATCATTTTTTTTTCATTCTCTTGGTATCCTTTATTTAAGGGGCAGCAATGCACTACACAAAAATGTTGGATTGCCTATAACTCCCACATCACTGTTAGGGGATCAAGGACACATCACACAACAAAAATAAAAAGCAACTATCTTTCAACACAGGAAACCGATTAAACAATTAAGATATATTTAGAGAAAAAATATGTTAATTTCTCTTTAAAACAACCTATACATTTCTAAGTAGCATAAACAAAAAACAAAAACATAAATTATGCTTACCTGATAATTTCATTTCCATCTGTGGGAGGAGAGTCCACTGCTTCATTCATTACTTGTGGGAAATAAGAACCAGGCCACCAGGAGGAGGCAAAGACACCCCAGCCAAAGGCTTAAATACCTCCCCCACTCCCCTGATTCCCCAGTCATTCTGCCAAGGGAACAAGGAACAGTAGAAGAAATATCAGGGTATAAATGGTGCCAGAAGAATAAAATTAAATTTAGGTCCGCCCACTGGAGAAACGGCCGGGAGCAGTGGACTCTCCTCCCACAGATGGAAATGAAATTATCAGGTAAGCATAATTTATGTTTTCCATCTTAATGGGAGGAGAGTCCACTGCTTCATTCATTACTTGTGGGAACAAATACCCAAGCTCTAGAGGGCACTGAATGAAAAAAACGGGGGGGTAAAAGGAGGCGGACCCTAAACGGAGGGCACCACAGTCTGCAGAATCTCCCAAAAGCTGCTTCCGCCGAAGCAAAAACATAAAATTTGTAAAATTTTGCAAAAGTATGCAAGGAGGACCAAGTCGCTGCCTTACAAATCTGCTCCATAGAAGCCTTGTTCTTAAAGGCCCAAGAAGAGGCCACAGCCCTAGTTGAGTGAGCCGTAATCCTCTGAGGAGGCTTATGTCCCGCTGTCTCATAGGCCAGATGGATACTGTTCCTTAACGAAAAAGACAGTGAAGTGGAAGGGGCGCTCTGCCCCTTGCGCTTCCCTGAATACACAACAAATAAAGACGAAGTCTGTCTAAATTCCTTTGTGGCCTGAAGATAAAACTTCAAGGCCCGAACCACGTCCAAATTATGAAGCAACCTTTCCTTTGACAAAGAAGGGTTAGGACACAAGGAAGGAACTACTATTTCCTGATTGATGTTACGATTCGACACAACCTTGGGAAGAAAACCCAATCCAGTGTGAAGAACAGCCTTATCAGCGTGAAAAAACAGGTAAGGAGGCTCACATTGCAAGGCCGCTAGCTCAGAGACTCTGCGAGCCGATGCAATAGCCAGTAGGAATAGGACTTTCCAGGAAGTTTAATGTCAAGCACATGCATAGGCTCAAATGGAGCGCTCTGCAAAATCTTAAGAACCAAATTTAAGCTCCAAGGAGGAGCAGAATTTCGAAAGACAGGTCTGATCCTAGACAGAGCCTGCACAAAAGACTGAATATCAGGAAGCTCCGCTAGCTTCTTGTGCAACAGAACAGATAAGGCTGAAATCTGACCCTTTAAGGAACTGGCCGCAAGACCCTTATCCAGTTCATCCTGGAGAAAGGCCAGAATCCTGGATACCCTAGCCTTGTGCTAGGGGGATCCACGTTCCTCACACCAGGACAAGTAGGTCCTCCACACCTTATGATAGATGCGCTGAGTGACCGGCTTCCTGGCCTGAATGAGAGTATCAATCACTCTCTCGGAAAATCCTCTCTTGGCTAAGACTAGGCATTCAATCTCCATGCAGTCAGCCTCAGAGAATCGAGATTTTGGGGTAGAAATGGACCCTGAACCAGCAGATCTCTGTGACAGGGTAACCTCCATGGAGAAGATGATGACATCCCCAGCAGATCCGCAAACCATGTCCTCCGCAGCCACGACAGATCAATCAGAATAGCCAAAGCTTGCTCCTGCTTGATACGGGCCACTACACGAGGTAGAAGTGGCAACGGTGGGAAAATGTAAAGTAGGTTGAACTCCCAGGGCACTGCTAAGGCATCTATCAGCTCTGCCTGGGGATCCCTGGACCATGACCCATATCTGGGTAGCTTGAAGTTGAGTCTGGACGCCATGAGGTCTATCTCTGGCATCCCCCATCTGTAGCAGATCTCTGTGAACACCTCGGAATGGAGAGACCATTCCCCTGGATGAAACGATTGTCTGCTGAGAAAATCCTCTTCCCAGTTGTCCACACCCAGAATGTGGATCACTGAGAACGAACAATTGTGGTACTCTGCCCATTCCAGAATCCGAGATACTTCCCTTATAGCTAGGGAGCTTCTCGTCCCCCTCTGATGGTTTATGTAAGCCATAGAGGTAATGTTGTCCGACTGGAACCTGATGAATCGGAACGACCCCAGGGGGGCCAAGCCCTCAGAGCGTTGAATATCGCCCGGAGTTCCAGAATATTTATCGGTAGACTTGACTCCTCTCGAGTCCACCTGCCCTGTGCCTTTCTGGCACCCCAAACTGTTCCCCATTCTGATAGATTTGCATCTGTGGTCACAATCTCCCAGAATGGTCTCAGGAAGGAAGTCCCCTGGTCTCTGATCTGTCAAGAATATCTTCATGGAAATATAATCTATTATCATACCCAGAAATTCCACCCTGTTGCTGAGGACCAGAAAGCTCCTTCTTTCGTTGATCTTCCATTCATGGGATCGAAGGAGAAGAAGAAGAGCCCTCCACAAGACTGCAGGACAGAGCCCGGACCAGGATATCGTCTAAATAAGGGGCCACTGCAATACCTCTGGCTCTCGCAACCGCAAGCAGCGATCCCAGAACCTTCGTAAAGATTCTTGGGGCAATCGTCAGACCGAACGGTGGGGCCACAAACTGGTAGTGTTGGTCCAAAAAAGCGAATTTTAGGAACTTAAAGTGGTCTGTGTGGATTGGCACATGAAGGTAAGCATCCTTCAAATCTATTGTCGTCATAAACTGTCCCTCCTGAACTAGGGACATAATCGATCTAATCGTCTCCATTTTGATCGATGGGACTGACAGAAACTTGTTTAGGCACTTTAGGTCCAGAATGGGGAGAAACGTGCTCTCCTTCTTTGGGACCACAAAAAGGTTTGAATAATACCCTAGACCTCTTTCTGCTATAGGGACTGGGGCGATAACTCAGAGAGAGGAGAGATCCCTCACATAACTTAGGAAGGTGTCTCTCTTCTCTGGTCTTGAAGATAGACTTGACAGGAGGAATCTGCCTCTGGGTGGATGAGTCTTGAATCCTATCCTGTAGTCCTGGGCTATGATCTCCAGAACCCAAGGGTCCTGAACATCTCTTATCCAGGCCTCCGCAAAAAGAGATAGTCTGCCCCCTACGCGATTCAGAGACTGATCGGGGGCCATCCCTTCATGCCGATTTTGTCTCGGCGGGCTTCTTACTCTGCTTGGTCTTGTTCCAAGAGTGAGCTGGCTTCCAAGATCCTTTGGACTGCTCGGTTTTCATGGCAGGCTGCTGGCGTTGAGACTTGTCTGAACGAAAGGGATGAAAAGTAGAACCCTTAGGCTTATTTTTCTTATCCTGTGGGTAGGAAAGCACCCTTGCCCCCCGTGACTGTGGATATAATACAGTAGAGTCCAAACCTGGACCAAAGAGAACCTTTCTCTGGAACGGGAGGGAAAGTAATCTAGACTTGGAAGTCATGTCCACAGACCATGACTTTAGCCACAGAGCCCTGCGGGCCAGAACAGAAAAACCTGAAGTCTCAGCATTCAGGCGAATAATCTGCACATTTGCATCACAGATGAACGAATGAGCTACCCTTAAGGCCTTAATTCGTTCCTGTATCTCCTCTAATGTAGCTAGCACCTCTTTTAGCAGGAAGCACAAATGCTCCATCTTAAACTTAAAATCTGGCTCCTCCGAAGACGGATGCCTAGATGTCGCCAATTCCGACCCCGAAGGTGCGTCCTCCGAAAAGTCAGAGTCGCCTTCATCAGCGGATAATCTGTCAGAGACATCCAGCGGAGTCGATGACCTCTGGGACGGATAGCTATGATTCACCTTTCGTGGTAAGGCATTGAAGGCCGCAGATACTGCTGTCTGTAACTGCTCAGCAAAATCTGGCGGCCAAAAGGCCCCTCCTGCTGGAGGATTAGGATCGGCCTGGGGAGCTGCATGTGCAATCGGAGATGAATGTAGGGAACGCACCTGGCGGGACGGAGAACCCTCACAGGTGGATGGTTCAGTTGTACTAAATACCTTATTCTTTTTAGATATGCAATCATGTGGAACAGAGTTGAGCAGGCGGATCAACCGAAACCTCCTCACAATAGACACAGTTGTTAGGTTTAATTAAAGAGGGAATATCCTCTAAAATATCAGAGTCCTCCATAGCTTGCACCTTTATTACGGACTAGATATAAACTAAATGGCACCTTTATATCCCAATGGCCGGGGCACTCACCACCTCCTATGATTCGGACAACAGAGAAAACACTTAGTCTCCTGCAACCGCCGGTCGAGAAGTTGAAGAGGCCACAGTTGGTCACATGGAGTGCCCTGCAGGAACCATCCCTGCACTAAAGAGAAATGCATCCAAAAATGCTGTGCCGATATCTCAAAAACCTAACTGTTCCACTAGGTGAAGCGTCATCTCACACATGTCGCAGAATAAACACAATAAACAGTAGACAATATTGTGAACAAATCCCCCCCTGATCAATAACCTCCATTCCTGGGTTATTAACTCTTGATTCTATACAGATAAAAGGAGACACACTGTGACCCTGTCTTCTTACATTATCATATGTACATAATGAAACGATCTTACCAGAATCTATGCCGTGGAACAGGAACACAGCATTTCAAGTGTGACAGGTTAGTAGCGGCACTCTTGACATGGACTTAAGAGCAGAAAGCAGGCAGCGAAACTGATTGCTTATGGAGCTGTTAATATGAGTCAGGATGGTTTCACAGAAAGACTCTCCCTGCATCTCCGCACTCTAACTTTCACCCATTCTCTCACTGAGAGGCTGACAGAACTACTTAAAACTCCAGTCCCATTGCGAAGAGTACTAATGCGCACATTGCTAATTTTTAATCGCATTACTGGTTAAAGGATGCATACTTCAAAGAAATGGTGCCCTTAGGCAGTTGCCTGCATCGTCAAATGAGAAATCTGTGTAAGTGCACGCAGTTTTAACTCATAGTGCATCTCATGAGCCTGCTAAGAAGTGAGGATAGTTCCTGACATCTCACTATGATGTATTATTATTGTTATGCATTTAGCATGAAAAGCTGCCAAGTACAGTAACAACACAGAACACTCAATAAAGCAAGAAAAGCTTTCTGTGACACAAGTGACTGCTGTGCAGACGTGGGAGGAAGCCATGTTTTGTACCAGTCTGGGATGTCAATATGCTAACAAGCTTTATTAGCTGTAACATAGTCTGTATCAGAAAACATTTTGATAACAGACTACAAAAGGTTTTACCAGACTAATATTTCTTTATACTACACATGCTTATGGACAACACACACTTTAAATAATTCAAAATATTGTATTTGCACTGTAATATTTTGGAAGCTAAATCACATTGTAAAAGTATTTTTAAATAAAGCCCCATGGATTACTCACATAAAAAAACCCCCAACAACAACAAATATTTTCTGGAAAATGACCCCATTGTGCTATAGTCTGTTTCATGGATTGGAATTGGCTAAAAGAAAATAATATTAATTATACACATTTTAATGACTTTTCTAAGCGAGGTATGGGGCTATGAAATGGTTTGATTTTATCTCAACAGTGAGGATTACTTATTATATTTATGTAATGCACCAACAGATTCTGTAGTAATATACAGGGGTACAAAAGGTGGCAAGACTGTGATGCAAAGGCTGAGACAGGATTAATTGACTCAGCTCCCTAGACAGCTTACAATTATACTTACTGATATTCGCTTGCGATATTTATTCAATACACCAGGGGCATATCTACAGGGGTCTCAGAGGTCTTAATTGACACTGGGCCCACACCTCTAGGGGCCCAACTGACAGCAGTAGCAGCATTGCTATAGGGGGGCTTGTGCTCCGCCTGCATCATGTGTGGCCACTTTAGAAACCTCCGCAAAACAGGGCTTACAGTGTACACATGGGGCTGAATTATCATAGTGCAAGCAGATATGATCTGCTGTAACGGATCATGTCTGCCGCACATCGATAAATGCTGACAGCAAATGCTGACTACATTTATCATTGCACAAGCATTCCTTGTGAAATGCTTGTGCAATGCTGCCCCCTGCACATTCGCAGCCCATTGACCGCTAGCAGGGGATGTCAATCAACCCGATCGTATCCGATTGGGCCGATTGCTAGTTAAGGAGCAGCGGTCTTAAGACCGCCACTTCTTAACTCCTGATTCTGGCAATTAGAAGGATTCGGGGGTTGATAAATCGGCCCCAAAGTGTATGAGTTTGCCCAGGGGCAAAACTACAGGGGGTGCAGAGGTAGCAGGTGCGACTGGGCCCCTGAGTGTGGGGGCCCAACTAAAAAAAATAAAAAAAAATTTTGTATAATTTTTTTTGTATAAAAAACGTTAACCTACCACTGCCTGCACTGATATCATGTGAGTGTGACATGACTACAGGGGTTAGTGTTTCTGTTTTACCCGTTGGTGTTTATGTGTGTGTGTATGGTGTGTGTGTGTGTGTGTGTATGTATGTGACTGTGTGTGTATTTATGCATGTATGTGTGTTTGTGTATGTTTGTGGAACCAGCAAATTACAGACCTTGTTACTACAGCATGGGAGGGCTGGGGGTAAACAGTGTCACTATACAGTGCCACTATATACAGTATGGGGGGGGTGGACCATGCCACTGACTACTGTGGTCACTTTATAAAGTACTGGGCGGGTAGGATCAGGCCAGCCATCTCACCGGCAGATTACAGACTGTGTCACTAACTTACTATATACAGTACTGGGGGGTTAAATAGTGTCACTATATATACAGTAATAAGGGGTCAGACCATCTCACAGACTGTGGGCACAGGGTACCTCCTTTTGCAGACATGTAATCTGATTCACATTTTTTTTCTGTGTTAAATGTAAAAAAAAATAAAAAAATAATGATATGTATTAAATTCACCTTTTTTTGGAGGGGGAGGGGCGGTGGGGGGTCCCTTCTTAGGTTCTTGCACCTGGGCCCTGTGGTTTCTAGTTACGCCTCTGAATTTGCCTTTACAAATATGGTAACAAGGTTTTCAAGACAGTGAACAGCAGGAAAAACGGCCACCATATTTGTACAGGAAGGGAGCACAACTGCATATTCTCTAGCATGGATTACCCAACAGGAAAGGATGCTCAGCTTCTGTTGATGGCAAACAGCCAGAAAAGCCACTGGCAAACTAGGGGACCCACCTCTACCGCCCACCATTGTCTTTGCCCTGGAGCCTAGTAGAGTCTAGTTATGCACATGGAAAACTATGTAAAAGAATGTGCAATAGGTTATTTAGACAGAATAAGATTATACCTACATATTTGGTTAAAGAAGCACCTTAAAGAGACATGAAAACATTGAACATTAAATGTTCATGGTCCAGAAAGAGCAAGCAATTTTAAGAGACTTATTATTACTATAATGTTGTTCTCTTGGTATCCTTTGTTGAAAGGCATACAAACTATTGGAAGCTATCTGGTGATTGGTAGCTACATTTATAAGCCTCTTGTCATTGTCTAACCAGATGTACTCAGCTAACTCCCACTAATGCCTCAATGCACTGAAGCTAACTTCAAAGGGGTTAAACACATAGATATATGCAAGCATCAGGGCAATAATACAATGTTCTAATACATTAGTGCACTTTGCACCTTTGTGACCCTTTAAACAGTGCCATTTGTCAGGTCAATTAAGGTGCCAGACATATGTTTTAATGTTGGGAACACAGCCTATCTGATACCAGGAATGTCAGGCACAACTGTGACTAAAACAGGTAAAAATGATCACTACATTTCCTTAATATCCTATCTGTATTCAGCTCCAAGATTTTAATGAGGATATCTCTGCAGATCAAAGGAAAATAATCATTTAGTAATACCGTACTAGCAAATTTCCCAGAAGAGATTAAAATGTGATTTTAATTATGGAGTAATATATTGCTGGCCTTGATGGTAGCAAATGGTTAAAAATAGTCACAAATTTGCACTTTCACACAACAATTTCTAATTAGCTCTAGAACTGACTCTTGTTAATTGCCCGGAAGTCGTCTCGAACCTGTGAAAGTGACGTTGAAGCAAGCATGAGGCTGACTCACGTGTTCATAATGTTAAAAGCAAATCTGAGGCAGACACAGATTTGAATTGACAACAATTTTTGTTCTAACGGCAAATATTGTAATCAAAACAGATTATGACTATAAAATTCAAGACTACACACAAAAACTCAAAGCAAAAGCTTTACACAGATTAGAAAACTCAGATACATAACAAAGTAATTTGTGTCCAACATAAAATCCAAGGGCCACAATGCAGCACTTCACTGCAATTTCCCTGATCCTTTGAATTCCTCTTTCTTTACAAGTCACCATCATACATCTTAGTTTCATTATTTTATTTCTTTAATTTTACCCAAATGCAAAGGTAAACATTCATGAAATTAAGAGTTAAGTGATTCCACCCTAAAGGATGTCTAACAGGCCAGGCGGTGGCTGTCCCCCTGCCTTAGCTGGGCGGCCGCTCACTTGCTGTAACTGACTCACCTGTATTTTGGTCATCCACCCACTCATTTATGATTGGCTCACCTGTGCTCTGGTCAGACACTCAATCATTACAACTGACTCACCTGTGCTCTGGTCAGCAGCCACTCATTATGACTGACTCACCTGTGATCTGGTCAGCCACTCACTCATTATGACTGAGTCACCTGTATGCTGGTCAGACACTCACTCATTATGACTGACTCACCTGTGCTCTGGTCAGACACTCACTTATTATGACTGACTCACCTCTGGTCTGGTCAGAAGCTCATTCATTATGACTGACTCACCAGTGCTCTGGTCAGCCTCCCTCTAATTATAGCTAATGCACCTCTGCTCTGGTCAGACGCACACTCATTATGACTGACTCACCTGTGCTCTAGTCAGTCACCCACCCACCCATTATAAATGACTTACCTCTGATCTGGTCAGATGCTAACTTATTATGACTGACTCACCTCTGCTCTGGTCAGCTGCTCACTCATTATGACTGACTCACCTGTGCTCTGGTCAGACACTGACTCATTATGACTGACTCACCTGTGCTGTAGTCAGCCACCCACTAATTATGACTGATTCACCTCTGATCTGGTTAGATGCTCACTCATTATGACTGACTCACCTGTGCTCTGATCAGCCTCCCTCTCATTATGACTAACGCACCTCTGCTCTGGTCAGAAGCACACTCATTATGACTGACTCACCTGTACTCTAGTCAGCCACCCACTCATTATAAATGACTCACCTCTGATCTGGTCAGATGCTAACTCATTATGACTGACTCACCTTTGCACTTGTCAGCCTCCAATTCATTATGTCTAACTCACCTCTGCTCTGGTCAGACACTCACTCATGACTGACATCACCTCTACTCTGGTCTGCCTCCAACTCTTTATGACTAACGCACCTCTGCTATGGTCAGACACTTAATCATTATGATTGACTCACCTCTGCTCTGGTCAGCTGTTCACTCCATATGATGGACTCACCTGTGCTCTGGTCAGCTGTTCACTCATTATGACTGACTCACCTCTGCTCTGATCAGCTGTTCACTCATTATGACTGACTCACCTCTGCTCTGGTCAGCTGTTCACTCATTATGACTGACTCACCTCTGCTCTGATCAGCTGTTCACTCATTATGACTGACTCACCTGTGCTCTAGTCAGCTGCTCACTGATTATGACTGCCTCACCTGTGCTCTGATCAGCTGTTCACTTATTATGACTGACTCACCTGTGCTCTGGTTAGATGCTCACTCATTATGTCTGACTCACCTGTGCTCTGGTCAGACGCTCACTTATTATGACTGACTCACTTGTGCTCTGGTCAGACAATCATTCATTATGACTGACCCACCTGTGCTCTGGTCAGCTGCTCACTCATGTGCTCTGGTTAGATACTCACTCATTATGACTGACTTGCCTGTGCTCTAGTCAGCCACCCACTCATTATGACTGCCTCACCTCTGTTCTGGTCAAACGCTCAGTCATTATGACTGACTCACGTGTGATCTGGTCAGCCAACACACTCATTATGTTTAACTCACCTCTGCTCTGGTCAGACACTCAATCATTATCACTGGCTCACCTGTGTTTTAGTCAGCCACCCACACATTATGATTAATACACCTCTGCTCTGCCACTCACTCATTATAACTGACTCACCTGTGCTCTGGTTAGCCCCCTACTCATTATTTTTAACTCACCTCTGCTCTGGTCAGACACTCAATTATTATGACTGACTAACCTGTGCTCTGGTCAACCAACCAAACATTATGATTAACGCACCTCTGATCTGCCGCTCACTCATTATAACTGGCTCACTTGTGCTCTGGTCAGCTATCATCACTAGCGATCAGCATATTTAAGTAGCCATCAATCACTGGTTTTGTTCAACTCCGGATTAGAAGTATATTGATGCTCTGGATTAATCTTATTCTATGTGTTTAACTATTTATTTTTTTTTGGTTGTAAACATATATGCAAGTATTAGTGCAATAAAGATGCTCTAGCACATTGTGCTTTTTAGAGTAGGTAAAAACTCCCAGAAACCTTTTGATACCCCATCCTCTTTACATGCACATATCCCTCTCTTGTGGCTTCATTTCTACTTATTTTAGCCAAGCTGGTTTAGGTGGAAGCTCATTCCAGTTGGAAATTCGTTCCTTGCATACATGCAGAAAGAGGTTTGTGACCCCTCTTCGTATATATTACTGAATCTGCAAGGTTCGAGTACAATCACGTGTATAGGCCCCTTTACAAGACGTACCCTCTGGGGGTCTTTAGTTTAGTAACTCTATGGAACATTGTATAACTTGCATTTTTAGGGAAGAAGTGTCAGGTGTGTTCCAGCTGGACTTGCACTATACTTCTTGCATGGTTAGTACCATGGGTGAACAGACTGTTCCCATTTCAAATGTAGCATCCTACCCTATACTTGCAGTAGTGTCACAAATATTTCTTTTAGCTCTAATCTGGTTTGGAAATCATGGATGGTGTTATCAGAATGGTGGAATTCCTCCAGAATCCAAACATTCTATGATAGTGCTAGAAGTTGGGTCAATAATCTGATACCATTCCTAAGCAGTCTTCTTATACCAGAGAGGTTGAGAGTTATATTTTTGTAGGAAACTTGACGTTTTTCAAATTCCTTGGAAAAATAATACTTTTTTTCCAGGGTTGCATCATATACTGTGTCCCCTGAGAGGTTTCTTTTCTCAGGTACCTTTGAATCATTGTGTGAAGAAAACTACCTTTCAACTATCATTCAAGGTTACTTTGTCTCTTCGGTTTATTCTCCTTGTTTTGCAATCAAAACAGGTTTGAAACCCAACATTCAGTTACACTTGGTCTAGTATTAAGTCAATTCATAACTGCCATAGTGATGCTTATCCTCATATTCCCATATGCCTGGATAATTTCAAAATAATTTCAGGTTCTATAGATTTGTTCTGAAAAGGTTCTATTTTCAGTTTGCAATCAGACACGGTCCCACGCCTTTTTATCACAGTCTTTTCTGCTATTTAGAGGTACAGTTAGCATATTAGCCGGTTTAAAAGTGCTATGATTCCATCAAACAGAATATTGTTGCATGGTGTTATACTATGGGATCTTATGTCAATGAAGTATCTACCATTTAAAGGGCTGCTTAACTGTCATTGGTTAACAGTGGACTTTTTCAGCTATGTAGAACTGCAAATCCAAGAATCTATCTCAGAAGATACATCTGCCTTATCATATAAGGTTGTCCTTTGACTAGTAGACAATGGAGACTACAACCGCCGTACATGATCAAGACACAGGTCAGTCTGTTTAGTCGGGGTATAGTTTAGAATGATCGATCAATGAAAGGTGGTCTCTTTATGAGTCCTCTCTTACAGAATTGTGAACTCTGTGCTGTATTTTGGCTAAGAGGACCCTTGGCTGCTGTTGTCTCAGTATTTAATTGTACAAGATAATAATGATCATCTAAATTAATCAGTGAGGGATGATTTAGACAATCCTTATTATGTTGTCAATATAACAAGGTCTCTGATGATGGAGGTTTTACGCATCTTTGCAGACTAATTTAACTCGTCATGTTGTTCACAGTAGGTCTGAAGATAAAAGCAGCTTTATTTTATCTTGTAACTGAGGTTATTTAGGCCACAGATCATCTTGTCTCCATTAAAGGCAAATAGCAGTCGAGAAAATCAAATGGCTAATTGCGTCACTGGGCTTTTCAGAGCTTTTTGCTGATTAAGATTGAACTAGTTATAAATGAATAATAATAGCACTTTAAATATATTTGTGACTATAGTAAAAAGGAAAAGGATTTCTCAAATGCAAATAATTTCCTTGCATAAAATAATTCAGAACATAAAGTTGCTTCTGTATCCATCTCCCTTAAGTTAGATTCATTTATCAGGTGCCTTTAGGGATATGAAGCATTAAAGAGAAACATCTCATCATTTATCTAATGAAAGATTCATGCATCTGATTCATGTCACTTTGAAGCTAAATAGCAAGAAGCAAAGAGAAATGAGACAGAAGACCCTCCCCAATACAACCAGATATTCACCCTGTAACAACATGACAACGGGTCTGATTTGCTTTATGCCGTGCATGGGATGTACAGTATGTAGAATGCAGACTACACTTATTTAGTTTAATGGGACACTGCTGTTATTTTTTTACGGCATGTCATTTTTGCTTTACTTGAAGTGGAATTTTTCTTTCATGATTCAGATAGGGAATACAATTTTAAACAACATTCCAATTTACTTCTATTATTTATTTTGCTTAATTCTTCAGATGTCCTTTGTTGAAGAAATTGCAATGCACATGGGTGAGCCAATCACATGAGGCATCTATGTGCAGCTAGTGAGCCTATTTAGATATGCTTTTCAACAAAAGGATAGCAAGAGAATGAAGCAAATTAGATAATAGAAGTAAATTAGAAAGTTGTTTAAAATTGCATGTCCTTTCTAAATCATGAAAGAATACGTTTCATGTTTCTTTAACTCTTTGAGTGCCAATGACGGCTCTGAGCCGTCACAGAGTTTCCCACTTTGGTGCTAATGACGGCTCAGAGCCGTCACTAGCACTCTTCCACCTTGAGGGAGATCTGGGGCTCCCACCAGCTCCTACCCCGGCAATCGTGCCTGTAGAGTGACAGGCATCGCCAGGGCATAACGTTTTGCATGGTGATGTCACGAGCAATGACGTGATGACGTCACCGCGCAACTTTATTAACAATTTGTCAATATAAAGTATAGGGAAAGGGGGCATGCTGCTTAGAAGCCTGTATCTCGGGCATCTAAGCAGCTACAGATCCCCAAGACCCACCATTGGAAAGGTAATCGCCTAACCTTTCCAATGATTTAAGTCTGGAAAACATATTTAACAAGTTAAAACATTTTTTTTCACAAAATAAAAAAATTAATTAAATCAGCTTAGCACCCAGGTGGGAAAGTTCTTAGCACTCAAAGGGTTAATGTGTCTCCTGTAATGTAACTCCTGCAAAGGGGTAAGACAATTAGATAAAGTACCACTCAAGAACAGCAAGAAACGCAGCTCTTGAGCTAAATACATTAAAGGGACATGAAACCCAAAATGTTTCTTTCATGATTCACATAAAGAATACAATTTTATAAAAGTTTCCAGTTTACTTCTATTATCAGATTTGCTTCGTACTCTTGTTATTCTTTGTTTAAGAGATATCTAGATAGGTAGCGTGCACATGTCTGCACTACATGACAGTAAATAGTGCTGCCATCTAGTGCTCTTGCTAATGTATAACTTTGTTGCAAAACTGCTGCCATATAGTGCTGAAGACGTGCACTCTCCTGAGTTTGCTTTTCTGCTTTTCAACAAAGGATAACAAGAAAACAAAGAAAGTTTGATAATAGAAGTAAATTACAAAGTAATTTAAAACTGTTTGTTCTATCTGAATTATTAAAGAAAATTGTTGGGTTTTATGTCCCATTAAGCGATTGGCAGGTTTTTGTGTGACTGCCACTGCCAATTAGCTCATCAGTTGTTTCCTGCATAGGACCAGCAGTTCTCTGCACCTGCCTGGCAGGACTTTGTGTTTAAGGGGAAAGTCCACTCCAGAATTTTTATTGTTTAAAAAGATAGATAATACCTTTATTACCCATTCCCCAGTTTTGCATAACCAACACTTATATTAATACACTTTTTACCTCTGTGATTACTTTGTATCTAAGCCTCTGCAGACTGCCCCCTTATCTCATTTATATTAATACACTTTTTACCTCTGTGATTACCTTGTATCTAAGCCTCTGCAGACTGCCCCCTTATCTCATTTATATTAATACACTTTTTACCTCTGTGATCACCTTGTATCTAAGTCTCTGCAGACTGCCCCCTTATTTCATTTTTTTGACACACTTGCATTTTTAGCCACTATATGGCATATTTATCAAAGTGCGAGCGGACATGATACGATGTAGCGTATCATGTCTGCTGCACATCAATAAATGCATTTATCATTGCACAAGTAGTTCACCAGAACTGCTTGTGCAATACCGCCCCCTGCAGATTCGCGGCCAATCAGCCGCTAGCAGGGGGTGTCAATCAACCGGATCGTATTCGACCAGGTTGATTTCTGTCCGCCGCCTCAGAGCAGACGAACAAGTTATAGAGCAGCGGTCTTTAGTTATGGTGCAGCTCCGAAAATGTTATTGTTTAAAAAGATAGATAATCCCTTTATTACCCATTCCCCAGTTTTGTACAGCCAATATGGTTTTATTAATATACTTTTACCTCTGTAATTACCTTGTATCTAAGCCTCTACAGACTGCCCCCTTATTTCTGGGATATTTTTTATTTATTATCTATTGACTTGCATTTTAGCCAATCAGTGCTGTGTCATGCACAACTCCATGGGAGAGAGCACAATGTTATCTATATGGCCCACATGGATTAGCAGTCTATTTCGGTGAAAGGCTAATAAAAAAGCATGCAACAAGAGGCTGTCTGTAGTGGCTTAGAAACAGGCAGAAATTTAGAGGTTTAAATGTTATAAAGTATATTAATATAACAATGTTGGCTGTGCAAAGCTGGGAAATGGGCAGTAAAGGCATTATCTAACTTATTAAACAATAACAACTGTTCCTTTAAATAGCAATTCAGAGTCATTTTATATTGGTTCATAGTGCCAGTGCTATATTTTACTTACTGTGGTTAATTATTAATATGTATCTTTATGTATTTTATATGGCAATAACTGTGGGGATTTGATTAAACGGAAGTGATGAAATGTAAAAACGTTTACTATGGATATTTTTGGCTTCACGTGTTTTGTTTTCTAAATTGTATTATTCCTATAAATGTGATGCTCTGATGAACCCTGCATGACGTATTCCTACAAAAGAACCATATTTCTAGAAAATCCCAGATCTAATTTGCTTTATCTCAGTTCCACAGACATAAAAAGTGGAGCAGTGTAAACTTAGAGACATGAAACTCAAATGATTTCTTTCATGATGCAGATAGAGCATAACATTTTAAACATATTTCTAATTTACTTTGCTTTGTACTCCTGCTATCCTTTGTTGAATGAGCAGCAATGCGCTACTGGGAGCTAGCTGAATACATCACGTTAGCCAGTAATAAGAGGCAGATATGTGCAGCCACCAATTAGTGGCTAGATTAAAGCAAATTAGATAATAGAAGTAAATGGGAAAATGATTTAAAATGTCATGGAAGAAAAAAATAGTCTTCATGTTCATTTAAGCACAATCATTACAAACAATGTATAGAAGAAACATAATTGCTATGTGCAGTGCATGATGCATAGTATTATTATATACAATGCAGCACTCTATAGAGTACAGGAGGTATATAAACATTTTATATACTGCTGAAATGCTCTCTCTTTTTTGTCTTTTTTCTGAACAGTAGTGCAGGTAGGTTAGAGTGGCGCTTGTCTAGGGTGGTGTAACAGCTGGGACTGTTCCTCCTGCCCTCTCCAGCCATACCTTGTTTCAGCTCTAGTTATCATTGCATGAATTATTTAAGAAAAGGCGAAGGGGATTGGGTGCTGCTCACATTTCATATGCAGAGCTCAGCTTTCAGCTGCCTACCAGTGCTGAAACTATACACGATTCACTCCCACCGCACTGTCAATGGCATCTCATCTTTCACACGCCATCTGCTGCCAGACACCTTGCATTTCTATACGGAAACTGATAAGGGGCACTCACAGGCTGCCTACTGATGGCACAACCTGTAGTTAAACAGTGCACCTCTTATATTGTGTATATACTGTAAGTGAGTCAGCTAATAAAACTAGACTATGAATATAATTTGCTACTGAACATGCCAGTGCTGAGCACACAGTAAATCCATGTTGTAAAGTGCTTAGCTTATAACACTGGGAACTGTATGCCAAGACCATTAGGTATTTATTTTACCTAACCTCTGCTGTGTCACACAGAGCCTTGAAGTATCAAATCATGTGATTTGTCAGAAGGATACGTCACTCAGGACACAGTTTCTCGCAATAGAACTATTCTATTCTGCTGGTGTCTAAGTCATACCGACATTAAAGAGACGGGAAACTCCAAATATTTAAATCATGATTCGGATAGAACATACAATTTTAAACAAGTTATGCGCGCTATAGGGAATTTAACAAACATAACAAAAGTTGCATTATTTAACCCTCTATAGTGCAGCCATTACAAGTTTTAAAACAGACAGCTTGTGAGTGCGATATGGTGGTTTAAAGCTCCATACCGCACAAAATACAGGCGCTGTTTTGACGTGCTCGTGTACGCTTTCCCCATAGACATCAATGGGGAGAGCGGGTCAGAAAAAAAACACCTGCGATCGCGGAATGAAAAGCTCCGTAACGCAACCCCATTGATGTATATGGGGAAAACATTTTTTTAAGTTTAACCCCTTAATGACAACTGACGTACCAGGTACGTCAAGCAAAATCTAACTGTTAATGACAATAGACGTACCTGGTACGTCAGTTGTCTTAGAGAGTGCTGGAAGCGATCGCAATCGCTTCCAGCAGCTCTCAGGGTATTGCAGTGATGCCTCGATATGGAGGCATCCTGCAATACCTTTTAACAAGCCTCCGATGCAGAGAGAGCCACTCTGTGGCCCTCTCTGCACCGGTAACAATGGTGCTGTTTTCGGGGGGAGTGAAACAAGGAGGCGGCAGCGTGCGCGCGCGCGTGTGCACGGGGGCGCGCGCGCACACATTAGCCACTGACACCAATGGAACAAAAGTTGGAAAAAAAAAGTTAACAAAAAAAAGTTAAAAAAATAAAAAAAATATATATATATATATAAAAGGATCTGGGGGGGGGGGGTTGGGGGTATTGAGGGGGGGGCTGCTACACTACAGAAAAGTTTGAAAATACTGTTTTTGGGGGCAAATTGGGTACTGGCAGACAGCTGCCAGTACCCAAGATGGTGGCAATTAAGTAGCAGGGAGGGTTATAGAGCTGTTTGGTGGGGGATCAGGGAGGTTGGGGGCTAAGGCAGGGCTCCATTACAGCTGAATACATTTAAAAAAAAAAAAAAAAAACTCCTTTTATTTAGTACTGGCAGACTTTCTGCCAGTACTTAAGATGGCGGGGACAATTGTGGGGTGGGGGAGGGAAGAGAGCTGTTTGGGAGGGATCAGGGGGTGGGATGTGTCAGGTGGGAGGCTGATCTCTACACTAAAGCTAAAATTAACCCTGCCAGCGCCCTACAAGCTACCTAATTAACTCCTTCACTGCTGGGCATAATTCACGTGTTGTGCGCAGCAACATTTAGCGGCCTTCTAATTAACAAAAAGCAACACCAAAGCCATATATGTCTACTATTTCTGAACAAAGGGGATCCCAGAGAAGCTTTTACAACCATTTGTGCCATAATTGCACAAACTGTTTGTAAATAATTTCAGTGAGAAACCTAAAATTGTGAAAAATTTAAAAATTTAAAGGTTTTTTTAATTTGCACGCATTTGGCGGTGAAATGGTGGCATGAAATATACCAAAATTGGCCTAGATCAATACTTGGGGTTGTCTACTACACTAAACTAAAGCTAAAATTAAGGCTGCAAGCTCCCTACAAGCTCCCTGATTAACCCCTTCACTCCTGGGCATAAAACACGTGTGGTGCGCAGCGGCATTTAGCGGCCTTCTAATTACCAAAAAGCAACCCCAAAGCCATATAAGTCTATTATTTCTGAAAAAAGGGGATCCCAGAGAAGCATTTACAACCATTTGTGCCCTAATTGCAGAAGCTGTTTGTAAATAATTTCAGTGGGAAACCTAAAGTTTGTGACAAAATGTGTGAAAAAGGGAAAACATTTTTTAATTTGATCGCATTTGGCGGTGAAACGGTGGCATGAAATATACCAAAATGGGCCTAGATCAATACTTTGGGATGTCTTCTAAAAAAAAATATATACATGTCAAAGGATATTCAGGTATTCCTGACAGATATCAGTGTTCCAATGTAACTAGCGCTAATTTTGAAAAAAAAAGTGGTTTAGAAATAGCAAAGTGCTACTTGTATTTATTGCCCTATAACTTGCAAAAAAGCAAAAGAACATGTAAACATTGGGTATTTCTAAACTCAGGACAAAATTTAGAAACTATTTAGCATGGTTGTTTTTTGGTGGTTGTAGATGTGTAACAGATTTTGGGGGTCAAAGTTAGAAAAAGTGTGTTTTTTCATTTATTCCTCATATTTTATAATTTTCTTTATAGTAAATTATAAGATATAATGAAAATAATTGTATCTTTAGAAAGTCCATTTAATGGCGAGAAAAACGGTATATAATATGTGTGGGTACAGTAAATGAGTAAGAGGAAAATTACAGCTGAACACAAACACCACAGAAATGTAAAAATAGCCATTGTCATTAAAGGGACATGCCACCCACATTTTTTCTTTTATGATTTAGAAAGAGAATGCAATGTTAAACATCTTTCTAATTTACTTATATTATCTAATTTGTTTTATTCTCTTGATATTCTTTGATGAAAAGCATATCTAGATATGCTCACTAGCTGCTGATTGGTTGCTGCACATAGAAGCATCATGTGATTGGCTCACCATGTGCATTGCTTTTTCTTCAAATAAGGATATTTAAAAAATGAAGCAAAATAAATTATGGAAGTAATTGTAATGTTATATAAATTTCTATTCTCTATCTGAATCATGAAAGAAAGATTTTGGGTTTAGTGGCCCTTTAAGGGTAAGAAAATTGAAAAATGTTCCGGTCATTAAGGGGTTAAACCTAACACCCTAACATAAACCCCACGCCTAAACACCCCTAATCTGCTGCCCCCGACATCGCTGACACCTACATAATGTTATTAACCCCTAATCTGCCACCCCCGATACCGCCGCCACCTTAATAAAACTATTAATCCCTAATCTGCAGCTCCCGATATCGCCGCCACTATACTAAAGTTACTAACCCCTATTCCCCTGTCCCTCAACATCACTATGTGGCATAAATCTATTAACCCGTATTCCGCCGCTCCCCAACATTGCCGCCACTAAATAAAGCTATTAACCCCTAAACATCTGGCCTCCCACATCACTACCACTAAATAAATCTATTAACCCCTAAACCACCAGCCCCCCACATCGCAACAACCTAAATTAAACTATATTAACCCCTAAACCTAACCCTAACGTAACCCTAACCCTAACACCCCCAAACTTTAAAATAATTAAAATAGAGCTAAATTAAAGTTACAATTATTAACTAAATACATACTTACCTGTGAAATAAAACCTAAGCTAGCTACAATATAACCTGTTATATTGTAGCTAGCTTAGGTTTTATTTTTATTTCACAGGTAAGTTTGTATTTATTTTAACTATGTAGACTAGTCAGTAAATAGTTATTAACTATTTAATAACTACTTAGTTAAAATAAATACAAACTTACCTGTAATATAAAACTAAAACTGCCTTACACTAAAACGTAACATTACAAAAATAAAAAGCACTACAATTACAAAAAAAAAAAAAAAATAACAAACAAAATTATCCAAAATAATAAAAATTATTCCTATTGTAATACCCTTAAAAAAAAAACACCCCAAAATAAAAAACCCTAATCTATAATAAACTACCAAGGGCCCTTAAAAGGGCCTTTTGTAGGGCATTGACCTAAAGTTAACAGCTCTTTTGCTAAAAAAGAAAATCAAACACCCCCTAACAGTATACAAACCCCCACCCCCCAAAATAAAAATAAATTAAAACCCAATCTACTCATTGCCCTGAAAAGGGCATTCAGCTCTTTTGCTGCCCATTAAAAATAAAAAATGTCTATTCTAAAAAGAAAAACCCACACCAAAACAGAAAAAAAAAAAAAACATTACACAAAATAACAAACAAATTATCAAAAATAATAGCAATTATTCCTATTCTAATACCCATTTAAAAAAAAAAACACCCCAAAATAAAAACCCTAATCTATAATACGCTACTTATAGCTCTTAAAAGGGCCTTTTGTAGGTTATCGCCCTAAGTAACACAGCTCTTTTACCTGTAAAAAATTTTACTAAGACCCCCACACCAGTAAAACCCACCACCCAACCAACCCCCCAAAATAAAAAACCTAACTCTAACAAAAACCTAAGCTACCCATTTCCCTGAAAAGGGCATTTGTATGGACATTTCTCTTAAAAGGGCATTTAGCTCTTTTGCATTGCCCTGAAAAGGGCATTTAGGATCCAATAGGATGAGAGCTACTGAAATCCTATTGGCAGTTCAAATCAGCCAATAGAATGAGAGCAACTGAAATTCTATTGGCTGATTTGAATAGCCAATATAATTTCAGTAGCTCTCATCCTATTGGCTGATTTGAACAGCCAATAGGATTTCAGTAGCTCTCATCCTATTGGCTGATTTTAATTTTCAAAATCAAATTAGCCAGTAGGAATGCAAGGGACGCCATTTTGAATCGCGTACCTTGCATTGAAGATTTAGTATACGGCGGCGACCATATGAAAGGGATGCTCCGTGCCAGATGTCTTCAGGATGGACCCGCTCTGCGCCGCCAGGATAAAGATAGAAGACGCCACCGGGATGAAGATAGAAGATGCAGCCTGGATAAAGATGGAGCCGCCGGGAAGATCCTTCAAGCAGGACTTCAGCAACTGTGAATGGATCTTCGGAGGTTAGTGTTAGGATTTTTAAAACTTTTTTGGGTGTTTGTTTTTTTTTAGTTTAGGGTTTGGGCTTTTCGTAAAAGAGCTAAATGCCCTTTTCAGGGAAATGCAAAAGAGCTAAATGCCCTTTTCAGGGAAATACAAAAGAGCTAAATGCCCTTTTAAGGGCAATGCCCATACAAATGTCCTTTACAGGACAATGGGTAGCTTAGGTTTTTGTTAGAGTTAGGTTTTTTTTATTTTGGGGGTTGGTTGGGTGGTGGGTTTTACTTTTGTGGGGGTCTTTGTAATTTTTTTACAGGTAAAAGAGCTGTTTAACTTAGGGCAATGCCCTACAAAAGGCCCTTTTAAGGGCTATTGGTAGTTTATTGTAGGCTAGTTTTTTTATTTTGGGTGTTCTTTTTTTATTAGATTAGGTGTAATTCTTTTTTATTTTTGATAATTCGGTTTGTTATTTTTTGTAATTTAGTATTTTTTATTTTTTGTAATTAGATACTTTGTACTTTTTTAATGTGTAATATAGTTTATTTAATTGGTAGTTAGTTTAATTTGACAGGTAAGTTTTAATATAATTTAAGATAGGGAAATTGTAATTTTAATATAAAGTTAGGGGGGTGTTAGGTTTAGGGGTTACTAGTATAAATTAGTTTATTGCGATGTGGGGGGCTTTCGGTTTAGGGGTTAATAGGTTTATTTTGTTGTGTGGGGCTTGCGGTTTAGAGGTTAAGAGGTTTATTATAGTGGCAGCGGAATTAGGGGTTAATAACTTTAGTATAGTGGGGCGATGTGGGCGGACAGCAGATTAGGTGTTAATAATATTTAAATAGTGTCTGTGATGCGGAGGGCAGCGGTTTAGGGGTTAATAACTTTATTATAGTGGCAATGATGGATGTCGGGGACCTGCGGAATAGGGGTTAATAAATTGTTTTAGTGGCGGTGATGTCAGGAGTTTATGGGTGTTTAGTGTACTTTGTGACAGTTTAGTTATGAGTTTTATGTAACAGTTTTGTAGCATAAAACTCATAACTACTGCTGTCAGATTGCGAAACGGATCTTGTCGTTATAGGGTGTAACGCAAGATTTTTAGACTCACCGCAAAACTTGTAATGGCTGCGCTATGGAAGTCCCATAAAAAAAATTAATTTTCACGAGTACGGGACTGACGTTGCGTTACAGGCTAAAAGGCTTGCTGTACAGCTATACCAACAAGACTTATAATGACTGCAGTGCTGTTTTAACGATGAAATGACAATTTTTTCAGCGTTAAAACACGAACGCACAACTTGTAATCTAGGTGCTAGTTAGGCAATCGCAAGAAACCAATGTGTGCAGGCAACAATCATCAGATAGCTCCCACTAGTGTAGGATATGTGCACATTTATTTTCAACAATGGATACCAAGAGAACAAAGCAAATTTGAAACTAAAAGTGATTGTAAAAGTGTATTAAAATAACATGCTCTTTCTGAATCATGCAAGTTTAATTTGGACTTTCTCATCCCTTTAATCAATTCAGTATATTATGTACATATTTCCATGTGTGTGTTATTATGTACGCTTCAGTTTAGGATAATGTGTTGTAGCTGATAAGGAAAACTCATGCAGCGCTATTGGTAGACAGTAACACACCCCATAATCATAGGGCATACAATGTTTATTTCTCAGCCTTAGGAACATCCATTTAAAAATATGAAACACATTTGAAAGGTTTTTTTTAGATGCATCAAATCTAAAACTTTAAAAGTCCTTTTACGTTTTATACAAATTCATGTACAATTAGTTTTGTTTGGGTGTTTGACGGAAAGCTGAATTGTTTTATTGCCAACAATAAACATTTTTGAACATCATCACAATTCTGACAAATAAAAACATATTTCATATTAAAGGGAAATGAAACCTCTATTTTAATTCTATTATCAATTTTTCTTTGTTCACTTGGTATTTTTTGTTGAAAAGCAGAAACGTAAGCTTAGGAGCCAGCCCATTTCTGGAGCCCTATATGGCTGCAGTTTTGCAAGAATGTTATCCTTTGCAAGAACACTAGAGGGCAGCACTATTTCCTGCCATGTAGTGATCCAGATGCCTACCTAGGTATCTCTTCAACACAGAATATCATGGGAATGAAGCCAATTTGATAATAGAAGTAAATTAGAAACTTTTTTAAAAGGGTCTGCTCTGTCTGAATAACAAAAGAAAATATTTGGGTTTCATATCCCTTTCAGTTTTAACTAGTACTGCATAGGTAAAGCTGAATTTTAACTAGGTCTTGGGACCTAAAAAACCCTTATGAATCCAGTACTGATAACTTGCAGCCACCAATCACTAGCTAGCTCCCAGTGTGCATTGCTGCTGTTGAGCCTACCTAAGTACAATATGCTCTTCAACAATGGATACAAATAGAACAAAGCAAATTTGACAATAGAAGTAAAGTGGAAAGTTGTAAAAAAAAAAAAGGCCTATGGCCTCTATTTATCAAGGTCTGGCGGACCTGATCCGACACTGCGGATCAGGTCCGCCAGACCTCGCTGAATACGGCGAGCAATAAGCTCGCCATATTCTGGTGCAACGCTGCCCCCTGCAGACTCGTGGCCAATCGGCTGCCAGCAGGGGGGGTGTCAATCAACTTGATCATACTCGATCGGGTTGATTTCCGGCGATGTCTGTCCGCCTGCTCAGAGCAGGCGGACAGGTTATGGAGCAGCGGTCTTTGTGACCGCTGCTTCATAACTTGTGTTTCTGAAGACTCGCCAGAAACACGGCCCTTCAAGCTCCGTACGGAGCTTGATAAATATGGGCCATAGTATTAAAGGTCTTGCGAACCTGATACGCTCTCCATATTCAGCATTGCACCAGCAGCTCACAAGAGTTGCTGGTGCAACGCCGCCCCCTGCAGACTCACGGCCAATCGGCCGCCAGCGGGGAGGTGTCAATCAACCCGATCGTATTCGATCGGGTTGAATTGTGGCAATTTCTGTCCGTCTGAGGGCTATGGAGCAGCGGTCTTTTGACCATTGCTTCATAACTGCTGTTTTTGGCGAGTCTGAAAACTCATACAGAGCTTGATAAATGGGCCTCTCTATCTCAATCATGAAAGCTTAATTTTGATTTTATAGTCCCTTTAAGTTTTGCAAATATGATGGAAAAAAGTGTTGGGTCCTGATTGGGGCTTATGTGTGGTTTGCAATCTAATTCAGGATCCTAAGTCCTATATCTGAAGCCCTAAATGGATCCATGCTTTAGTTAGTTTGTGAAAGAGCACAGTAATGAATATGCAAAGCTCCTGCAGTATGTCACATATTACATCAGAGGGTCACATATTACATCAGAGGGTCACGTATTACATCAGAGAGTCACATATTACATCAGAGGGTCACATATTACATCAGAGGGTCACGTATTACATCAGAGGGTCACATATTACATCAGAGGGTCACATATTACATCAGAGGGTCACGTATTACATCAGAGGGTCACATATTACATCAGAGGGTCACGTATTACATCAGAGGGTCACATATTACATCAGAGGGTCAGGTATTACATCAGAGGGTCACATATTACATCAGAGGGTCACGTATTACATCAGAGGGTCATATATTACATCAGAGGGTCACGTATTACATCAGAGGGTCACATATTACATCAGAGGGTCACATATTACATCAGAGGGTCACGTATTACATCAGAGGGTCACATATTACATCAGAGGGTCACGTATTACATCAGAGGGTCAGGATAAAGGTTCTAAATGACATGAACTGATGTTGACAGAAGCACAATTATTGCAATAACCTCTCTATTCTTATATTCTCATGTTCTCTCCTTTCTCTTTGCTACATTCATGCTACAATGAACCTTGTCTCTGTAATCTCTTTCACTCACCGTATCTCTTTCTCCTTGTTTTTCAGTCTTGGTGCTTTGGTTATCTGTTTGTGTTGCCTCTACCCTGCTTCCCTGTCCACGTTCTTGCACGTGTAACACCAGCAGCTTGGAAGTGGATTGCAGCGGTCGAGGTCTGACCTCTGTGCCCCCTGACATCCCCCAAGATACTCGAACTCTCCTGCTGCTTAACAATCGCCTCAGCTCCCTCCCAGGAGGGTCCTTTGCTAACTTGAGCTCTCTACATCGATTGGACCTCTCTAACAATTTTCTGGATCAGCTGCCCTCACAGTTGTTGGGGGAGCTTGGAAACCTTACAGAGCTGAGGCTCCGCAATAATAGTATTCGTGGGCTGGACCGTGACCTATTGCAGGGGCTTCCTCTCCTGCGCAGGCTGGACCTTTCACTAAATGGACTTTCACAGCTGCCTTCTGGCCTCTTTGATGATCTTCCAATGTTGCACTGGCTCTCACTGCGATCTAACCGACTACAGAGCTTGGACAGGGTGACTTTTGAGCCTCTGAATAACCTGGAGATTATTCAGTTGGGGGACAATCCCTGGGAGTGTGACTGTAACCTGCGTGAATTCAAGCACTGGATGGAATGGTTCTCCTATAGAGGTAAGGACTACAGTATACACAAACTACTGACACTAACCTTTTGTTATAGTCAGCATTATTTGTAAACAATCAGACCTCTCTCAAGCAATGTTCAATTGGTTAAAATTTACAAAACTTAAAATAACCATGAAACCCACAATTTTTGTTTCATGATTCAGTTAGAGCATAAGATTTTAAAGAGCTTTCCAATTTACTTCTATTATTAAGTTTGCTTCATTCTGTTAGTATCCTTTGTTGAAGCAATACACTACAGGGCGCAAGCTAAACACATCAGGTGAGTCAGTTAAGAGTATACAGTATACTGTATATGCAGCCACCAATCAGAAGCTAGCTCCCATTAGTGCTTTACTGCTCTTGAGCCTACCTAGGTATGATTTTCAACAAAAGATATTATAAAACAAAGCAAATTAGATAATAGAAGTAAATTGGAAAGTTGTTTAACCCCTTCATGCCTAAGAAGGGGAGAGTGTGACCTGTTGAACTTTTATATATTGAGATTGCTGCATCCTGGCACTTTGACACTGAAGTTAGTGAGAGTGCATCTTTCTGCGTGTGTGTGTATATATATATATATATTTTTTTTTTCTTTTCATACAGGGTATATAAAGAAACTACAAAACTTGTAACACAAAAGCTAAACCATTTAGCTCATTGCCATTTTTGATGCACTGGGGCTGTAGTCTATACCCAGAACTTCTTTCTTCTGATATAATTAATCAGAATATCAGAAGAAAGAAGTTCTGGGTGCAGACTATAGCCCCAGTGAATCAAAAATGGCAATTAGCTAAAACAATAAATATATATATATAATAAATGTTTATATGTGCATGATAAAGGTTACAACATATAAAAAAGGTCAGATTATCCCTGTTCTAAAGTGCATAGAACATAAATAGTTTGAGTGTACACTTTGACTTTGTAGTGTTAGACGACGTGAGAGTGGCACATGCAGCTGCGTAATATTCAGATATTGAATATAGTTCCTCTGCAGTTAGGCACTCATTATGCTGTGCATTAGGTCTGGCTGACAAGTATAGAGAGCATGTTCAAATCAGACACTGAGTGTTTGAGCAGAGAGATGAGCAGCAGTTGGTTCAAAGTTATATTTATTTGCCAGTAGCAATTATTCTTTGTTTCACAGATTTGTTTTATTTTCTGAGCCAATTAGGACTGGGCATTTAGTCTGCTGTGTTAAACAGAATGTAGACAAATCTCAATTCTGTGACTGGAGATGGCAGGAGTAATGCTGGCAAGGGCTGATACTTCGAAGGGTAACGTTATGAAGAGAAAATGATAAGAAGCAGTTAGTCAGAAAAGTGGTGTTAGCATCTTAAAACTAGGATTGTACTCTGCAAGCAATCCTCAGGTAAATGTACAAAAAATACAAGATCCGCTACACAGCAAACCACAAACAGTAGGATTAAGAAAAATATTTTATCAATATGAGAAAGGATATATATGTCACAGAAATATAGAAAAACAAAGACATAAAATAAAAACCACCGATGGTTACTAACAGTCAAGATACATGACATGACATATTATGATCGATCAAATAGTGTTAAAAACTAAACAATACTATTTATTTAAAAGCAATCGTAATTCCTCCAAGATTAACTGGGGTGGCTGAAGCTATGATTCTCAGCGGATATGGTTGGTGTTTAGAAAGTTTATAGCCCTCAGCGGCTGTCCGCTAATGAATAAGGAGTCTTTAAAAGTCAATGACGTTGCAGGTAATCCTATATGCCACTATGGTATTCTGGAATATTCAAGAAAACAATAACTGCTTCACTTTGGAAATCTCAGTGGGAGGTAAATCGCCCGGTATACTTCACCACTTGTATCCGGTATGTCCGGTGTGGCAGCACTCTTGCTCTCGTATCCTTAGGCAGGCTCACTATGGATCGCCGCTCCTCTAACTCCAGGTAATCCTATATGCCTCTATGGTGTTCTGGAATATGTAAGAAAACAATACCTGTTTCACTTGGAAATCAGAGTGGAAGGTAACTCGCCCGGTATACTTCACCACTTGTGTCCAGTGTGGCAGCACTGTTTCTTGCGCTTGTATCCTTAGGCAGACTCACTGTAACTCACTGCGTCTCCGACTCCAAACTTGCTTCCGCATTCAGAAGTCACATACAGTAAAGTGGCCAATCGGGTGCAGTATTTTTGGTGTTACTTTCAAATGTTAAATCTTCAGTGGAAGGGTAAATAACCAGCTTGCTTATCAGAACGCTCTGAATTCACTGACTGGTGGAGGTTCATCTAGGCGTTTCAGCCCAGATAATGGCCTTTATCAAGATGTCTCTCCTTCATTATGGTTGTCCTTTTATACTCAATCGCATAGTGGTCATATTTCATTACCTGTTAGCCACACCTCTTAAAGATATATGTGTTCCTTATCCTCTGTGTATTTCAATTGGTTGACTTGTATACTCCATCTTCTATTTAGATCTTTATATTTACATGCCTTTCATGCCTTAAACTTGCAGGCTACACATTTGTGGCATGGATAGAATCCTTTTATATCTTCTCCAAATAAATAATAATAAATGGAGAAGATATAAAAATTTTCTATCCATGCCACAAATGTGTAGCCTGCAAATTTAGTAGCAAAACCAATAAAATAGTCTCTACAACCAACAAAAAGAAATTTGTTATACAAGATACTATTAAATGTTCAGATATGGACTTAACTGAATGTCCTTGTCATAGACAGTATTTAGGATAAACCCAGTGTATCCTGAGAGACCGAATAAGAGAACATCTCTGTAATATAAAAAATTGATTTAAGGGACATTTACTGTCTAAACATTTCAGGGATTATCACAATCAAGACACAACTGGCCTTAAATATTGGGGGATAAAAAAGGTTAAAAGAGATTGGAGAGGTGGGGATTTCGAAAGAAAACTTTTATACCATGAAGCAAACCTTATATATAATATGGGCACACTCATTCCAAATGGTTTAAATGCCAAACTTGACCTAAACCCCTTTATTCATGATTAGTAAATATGGCAAGTCATACATCGACGATTGGTAAAGGCCATTATCTGGGCTGAAACGCGTAGATGAACCTCCACCAGTCAGTCAATTCAGAGCGCTCTGATAAACAAGCTGGTTATTTACACTTCCACTGAAGATTTAACATTTGAAAGTAACGCCAAAAAGACTGCACCCGATTGGCCACTTCACTGCATGTGACTTCTGAATGCAGAAGGAAGTTTGGAGTCAGAGACGCGGTGAGTTACAGTGATTCTGCCTAAGGATACAAGCACAAGAAACAGTGCTGTCACACTGGACACAAGTGGTGAAGTATACCGGGGGCGAGTTACCTTCCACTGGGATTTCCAGTGGAAGGTAACAGGTATTGTTTTCTTACATATTCAGGTATTGTTTTATTACATATTCCAGAACACCAAAGAGGCATATAGGATTACCTGGAGTTAGAGGATCCACCCAGGTGCTGAACCAAAATTGGGCTGGCTCCTATGCTTACATTCATGCTTTTTAAAATAAAGATATCAAGAGAACGAAAAAAAATGATAATAGGAGTAAATTAGAAAGTTGCTTAAAATTGCATGTTCTATCTGAATCATGAACGTTTAATTTTGACTAGACTATTCATTTAAATTTTATTTAAAAAATATCTCTATCTTGGAGGAGAAAAGGAAGGAGCACACATGTATAGCAAGACATTTGTCTTGTCAAGATAGCCACCAGATCAGAGCTTTACAAATAGAATCACAGAGCCACGGCTCCCAAAATGTCACCTCTGGCTCCTAACTCTCTTACTCTATTCTACATTTAACTATATACAATATATTTCCGCAGAACCTAAAACATTGTGATTAGCTCAATATTCCACCTGCTCCAAAGTCTCATATACATTTGTCGAACCAGGGTCGGCTCCAGAACGAATGAAATGGGGGCATTTTTTTTTCATGAGGGGGCACGCATACAAAGCATGTATGAGAGTCAAAATAAGAGCAGACCTACATATTCTGCAGGAAAGTGTAGCTTCTGGCTGGCTTATCCCCCACTATTGTGCTAAATCACTAGGTAAAAGAATGAAGTCTAAATCCTATGCAGTGCACTAAAACAGAGCCATTAAACTTAAGACCCCCAGTGCAATAGCTCCTTAAAAACAATTCACCCCTTAAACACCCTGATCCATAAACCTTAAACTCATTCTCAAATCTCAATCATGTCCCCTATACAGCCATGCACCCCAAACCCCCCAATGCAATTAACCCCTTTGTTTGCAATAGCAGTGAGGATACTAGGTTTTCAGGTACTGCTAATTTTGTAGATTAGATTTAGCTATACCTGTTTTGCAGTAACTAACGGATATCAGGCTACTTAATACAACCTATGTACTGTGAACCTATAAGAATATGATTGTATCATATAATTATAAGTCTATAAATGGCTACCGGCTTCTAACGACTCCTCAAAAGTGCACTGTATCGGGCCTAAGATCATAGTGCACTTTTGATGCGTCAATATTCTTATCATGGTCTATTGTTTAAGAAAATGAGTAACTCACGATAGGTAAAATTAATAGGGTTAAGACAAGTCCAAAAAGTCTCTAACTTCCAATTCCAAATAAGAGGTTAAGACACGGAGCTCCTTGCAGATGCGTGATGCGACCTCACAGTTTGGCAGCTAACTCCGCCCCCATCATGCAGCATTACATAACAATTCATTTTTTTATTTATTATTTTTACAGCGTATGACCATATCAATATTTTTTGAGAGGGCACAGCATTCCATTTGGGTGGGCATTCCCCCCAAATGCCCCCCCTTGGAGCCGACCCTGTGTCAAACCATGCACTTAGCATTGCACCTGGTGTACATTTATCCAGCATATAGGGAAAGATGAAAATCAATAGCAGCCGGCCCATCTGTAACATTTGTAAAAGCTAGACAGAGGTCTGCGTGAAAGAGAAGCGTCAGTGGGCTACATGTGCAATAGCAGTACAGTCCAGCCAAATGTGGAACAGCTGTGGGTATGCAACCTAACCTAGAGTTTTCTAGATTTAAAGGGACAGTCTACACCAGAATTGTTATTGTTTAAAAAGATAGATAATCCCTTTATCACCCATTCTCCAGTTTTGCATAACCAACACGGTTATACTGGTATTCTTTTTACCGCTGTGATTACCTTGTATCTAAGCCTCTGCAGACTGCCCCCTTATTTCAGTTCTTTTGACAGACTTGCATTTTAGCACAATGTTATTTATATAGCACACATTAACTAACGGCCTCTAGTTGTTAAAAACTGTAAAAATGCATTTAGATAAGAGGCGGCCTACAAGGGCTAAGAAATTGGCATATGAGCCTACCTAGGTTTAGCTTTCAACTAAGAATAGCAAGAGAGCAAAGCAAAATTGATGATAAAAATAAATTGGAAAGTTGTTTAAAAAATTACATGCACTATCTGAATTATGAAAGTTTATTTTTGACTAGACTGTCCCTTTAAGATCACTGTAGTCTGCTTAAACCACATGTTGCTTTTCTTAAAGGGACATACAAAGGCAAAAGTAAAATGTTCTATCGAATTAGAGCATTTTCTTACTGCACTGTCTGTTGCTTAGCTATGCCTTTGAGTTTAACCCCTGCTAAGGAGTCAAATACATAGAAGAAGTCAGCTCTGGATTAGAAACACAAAACAGGTCCAGAGAAGAAAGCAAGCACTATAAAGGGTGCTGAACCAGAAATGGGCTGGCTTGTAAGTGTTTTCAAATAAAGATACCAAGAGAACGAAGAAAATTTGATAATAGGAGTAAATTACAAAGTTGCTTAAAATTGCATGCTCTATCTAAATCATGAAAGAAAAAATTGTGTTCAGTATCCCTTTAAACATACATAATTAAAGTAAAATACATCTGCAGTGCCGCCGTCCCCAGTAAGAGGTGTTATAAACTGCATGCGTGGGAAAACTGCAATAACCAAGCAATATTTCTTACAAATCAAGTCAAACATGTCTATAAAAATATGAGCACACAAATACATCATTAGTCTGAAACCACATTGTGGGTATTAGTAGTGTGTAATAGTGTGTGCATTTGTAGGGACATTAAACATGAATACTTTTCATGCACCTCCTTCTAATTATGGGTGCCACAATTTTGGAAGCTATGATTCACTGCAGGTAGTCTTGCTGCCCACATACAAACACATGGCAGCACTGGAATTCAGTGAGAGCTAGATTTCAACATGGCTGCACCCATGACTAGCGGGAGGCAGGGAATAACCTAAATACTCTGCTTATAAAATGTCTTTAGTGTTTAATATCCCTTCAAAAACACAGATAATAAACAGGGTAACTTCACAAATGACCAATGAGTATCTATCTTTATATCTAATATATATCAAATAGCACAATTTTATCCCCCAATACCCTAATATTAATCTCTAATTAGTCTTGATATTTATATAATGTTAACTTGAGGTGCCTGACTTCTGTGTTCATAGGTTGCACACCTATAAGGTTGTAGTTATATAACTCTGTTGTGAGAACACATGGACTGTCAATACACTGCCAATATAATAATTAGGTTGCAATAAACAATAAATCAAATGTTTAGCTTTTAATAGGTAACAAAAAAGTTTAAATAGCCTGCTACAATCAATACAGGGAGTGCAGAATTATTAGGCAAATGAGTATTTTGACCACATCATCCTCTTTATGCATGTTGTCTTACTCCAAGCTGTATAGGCTTGAAAGCCTACTACCAATTAAGCATATTAGGTGATGTGCATCTCTGTAATGAGAAGGGGTGTGGTCTAATGACATCAACACCCTATATCAGGTGTTCATAATTATTAGGCAACTTCCTTTCCTTTGGCAAAATGGGTCAAAAGAAGGACTTGACAGGCTCAGAAAAGTCAAAAATAGTGAGATATCTTGCAGAGGGATGCAGCACTCTTAAAATTGCAAAGCTTCTGAAGCGTGATCATCGAACAATCAAGCGTTTCATTCAAAATAGTCAACAGGGTCGCAAGAAGCGTGTGGAAAAACCAAGGTGCAAAATAACTGCCCATGAACTGAGAAAAGTCAAGCGTGCAGCTGCCAAGATGCCACTTGCCACCAGTTTGGCCATATTTCAGAGCTGCAACATCACTGGAGTGCCCAAAAGCACAAGGTGTGCAATACTCAGAGACATGGCCAAGATAAGAAAGGCTGAAAGACGACCACCACTGAACAAGACACACAAGCTGAAACGTCAAGACTGGGCCAAGAAATATCTCAAGACTGATTTTTCTAAGGTTTTATGGACTGATGAAATGAGAGTGAGTCTTGATGGGCCAGATGGATGGGCCCGTGGCTGGATTGGTAAAGGGCAGAGAGCTCCAGTCCGACTCAGAGGCCAGCAAGGTGGAGGTGGAGTACTGGTTTGGGCTGGTATCATCAAAGATGAGCTTGTGGGGCCTTTTCGGGTTGAGGATGGAGTCAAGCTCAACTCCCAGTCCTACTGCCAGTTTCTGGAAGACACCTTCTTCAAGCAGTGGTACAGGAAGAAGTCTGCATCCTTCAAGAAAAACATGGTTTTCATGCAGGACAATGCTCCATCACACGCGTCCAAGAACTCCACAGCGTGGCTGGCAAGAAAGGGTATAAAAGAAGAAAATGTAATAACATGGCCTCCTTGTTCACCTGATCTGAACCCCATTGAGAACCTGTGGTCCATCATCAAATGTGAGATTTACAAGGAGGGAAAACAGTACACCTCTCTGAACAGTGTCTGGGAGGCTGTGGTTGCTGCTGCACGCAATGTTGATGGTGAACAGATCAAAACACTGACAGAATCCATGGATGGCAGGCTTTTGAGTGTCCTTGCAAAGAAAGGTGGCTATATTGGTCACTGATTTGTTTTTGTTTTGTTTTTGAATGTCAGAAATGTATATTTGTGAATGTTGAGATGTTATATTGGTTTCACTGGTAAAAATAAATAATTGAAATGGGTATATATTTGTTTTTTGTTAAGTTGCCTAATAATTATGCACAGTAATAGTCACCTGCACACACAGATATCCCCCTAAAATAGCTATAACTAAAAACAAACTAAAAACTACTTCCAAAACTATTCAGCTTTGATATTAATGAGTTTTTTTGGGTTCATTGAGAACATGGTTGTTGTTCAATAATAAAATTAATCCTCAAAAATACAACTTGCCTAATAATTCTGCACTCCCTGTACAGTCAGGGAATACATGGCTGTTGTAACTTTGTGAAGGCAGCAAATGCATTAAAGGGACAGTCTACTCCAGAATTTGTATTGTTTAAAAATATAGATAATCCCTTTATCACCCATTCCCCAGTTTTGCATAACCAACACGGTTATATTTATATACTTTTTACCTCTGTGATTACCTTGTATCTAAGCCTCTGCAGACTGCCCTCTTATTTCACTTCTTTTGACACACTTGCAATTTAGCCAATCAGTGCCCTCTTATAAGTAACTCCGCGTGCATGAGCACAACGTTATCTATACGGCACACATGAAACGCCCTCTAGCTGTGAAAAACTGTCAAATGCATTCTGATAAAAGGCGGCCTTCAAGGGCTTAGAAATTAGCATATGAGCCTACCTAGGTTTAGCTTTTAACTAAGAATACCAAGAGAATAAAGCTAATTTGATAATAAAAGTAAATTGGAAAGTTGTTTAACCCCTTAATGACCACAGCACTTTTCCATTTTCTGTTTGTTTGGGACCAAGGCTATTTTTACATTTTTGCAGTGCTTGTATTTAGCTGTAATTTTTCTCTTACTCACTTACTGTACCCACACATATTATATACCGTTTTTCTGGCCATTAAATGGACTTTCTAAAGATACCATTATTTTCATCATGTCTTATAATTTACTTTAAAAAAATTATAAAATATGAGGAAAAAATGGAAAAAACACACTTTTTCTAACTTTGACCCCCAAAATTTGTTACACATCTACAACCACCAAAAAACACCCATGCTAAATAGTTCCTAAATTTTGTCCTGAGTTTAGAAATACCCAATGTTTACATGTTCTTTGCTTTTTTTGCAAGTTATAGGGCAATAAATACAAGTAGCACTTTGCTATTTCCAAACCACTTTTTTTCAAAATTAGCGCTAGTTACATTGGGACACTGATATCTGTCAGGAATCTCTGAATATCCCTTGACATGTATGTATTTTTTTTTAGAAGACATCCCAAAGTTCATCTAGGCCCATTTTGGTATATTTCATGCCACAATTTTACTGCCAAATGCGATCAAATAAAAAGAAATCGTCCACTTTTTCACAAATTTTTCACAAAGTGTATTAATTGTGGCAAGCTTGATTCGACCTAGTTATCAAAGCCTAGAGACCGGCAAAAGTTGAAATCTGTGACGTAACATACGATCTGCCGGTCTCAATCCGACACAGATCGATGCTTACGTCATTACAGATGTTCAGAATACACATTCGGCACTATTTGACACTTTTTCAAAGTTATCAAATAGTTAACAGGTACCCTCGCGGCTATTCCGGCCAAGCGTAACTGGTTTTTAATCCGCCACCCTGGAGGCCGCGAATGCCATAGGAATCAATGGGAGTCTGAAAGCAGTGAAAGCTTATGTTCGATGCTGCCAGATATCCCATTGATTTCTATGGTAGAAAACCAGTATGCAAAAAGTTGACGGCTTGATAGATAACATAATTTATGCTTACCTGATAAATTTATTTCTCTTGTAGTGTGTTCAGTCCACGGGTCATCCATTACTTATGGGATATATTCTCCTTCCCAACAGGAAGTTGCAAGAGGATCACCCAAGCAGAGCTGCTATATAGCTCCTCCCCTCACATGTCATATCCAGTCATTCGACCGAAACAAACAGAGAAAGGAGAAACTATAGGGTGCAGTGGTGACAGGAGTTATAATTTAAAATTTAGAACCTGCCTCAAAAAGACAGGGCGGGCCGTGGACTGAACACACTACAAGAGAAATAAATTTATCAGGTAAGCATAAATTATGTTTTCTCTTGTTAAGTGTGTTCAGTCCACGGGTCATCCATTACTTATGGGATACCAATACCAAAGCTAAAGTACAAGGATGATGGGAGGGACAAGGCAGGAACATTAAACAGAAGGAACCACTGCCTGTAGAACCTTTCTCCCAAAACCAGCCTCCGAAGAAGCAAAAGTGTCAAATTTGGAAAATTTGGAAAAAGTATGAAGTGAAGACCAAATTGCAGCCTTGCAAATCTGTTCAACAGAGGCCTCATTCTTAAAGGCCCAGGTGGAAGCCACAGCTCTAGTGGAATGAGCTGTAATTTTTTCAGGAGGCTGCTGTCCAGCAGTCTCGTAGGCTAAGCGTATTATGCTACAAAGCCAAAAAGAGAGAGAGGTAGCCGAAGCCTTTTGACCTCTCCTCTGTCCAGAGTAAACGACAAACAGAGAAGAAGTTTGTCGAAAATCTTTAGTTGCCTGTAAGTAGAACTTCAGGGCACGGACCACGTCTAGATTATGCAAAAGACGTTCCTTCTTTGAGGAAGGATTAGGACATAATGATGGAACAACAATCTCTTGATTGATATTCCTGTTAGAAACAACCTTAGGTAAAAACCCAGGTTTAGTACGCAGAACTACCTTGTCTGAATGAGAGATCAGATAAGGAGAATCACAATGTAAGGCAGATAACTCAGAGACTCTTCGAGCCGAGGAAATAGCCATCAAAAACAGAACTTTCCAAGATAAAAGCTTAATATCAATGGAATGAAGGGGTTCAAACGGAACACCCTGAAGAACTTTAAGAACCAAGTTTAAGCTCCACGGAGGAGCAACAGTTTTAAACACAGGCTTAATCCTAGCCAAAGCCTGACAAAAAGCCTGGACGTCTGGATTCTCTGCCAGACGCTTGTGTAAAAGAATAGACAGAGCAGAAATCTGTCCCTTTAGTGAACTAGCGGATAAGCCCTTTTCTAAACCCTCTTGTAGAAAAGACAATATCCTAGGAATCCTAACCTTACTCCATGAGTAACTCTTGGATTCACACCAATATAAATATTTACGCCATATCTTGTGGTAAATTTTTCTGGTAACAGGTTTCCGAGCCTGTATTAATGTATCAATAACCGAATCCGAAAACCCACGCTTTGATAGAATCAAGCGTTCAATTTCCAAGCAGTCAGCCTCAGAGAAATTAGGTTTGGATGGTTGAAAGGACCCTGAATTAGAAGGTCCTGCCTCAGGGGTAGAGACCATGGTGGACAGGACGACATGTCCACTAGGTCTGCATACCAGGTCCTGCGTGGCCACGCAGGCGCTATCAGAATCACCGATGCTCTCTCCTGTTTGATCCTGGCAATCAGTCGAGGTAGCAACGGAAAAGGTGGAAACACATAAGCTATGTTGAAAACCCAAGGGGCTGCTAGTGCATCTACCAGCACCGCTCCCGGGTCCCTGGAACTGGATCCGTAACAAGGAAGCTTGGCGTTCTGGCGAGATGCCATGAGATCCAGATCCGGTTTGCCCCAACGACTAATCAGTTGAGCAAATACCTCCGGGTGAAGTTCCCACTCCCCCGGATGAAAAGTCTGGCGACTTAGAAAATCCGCCTCCCAGTTCTCCACGCCTGGGATATAGATCGCTGACAGGTGGCAAGAGTGAGACTCTGCCCAGCGAATTATCTTCGAGACTTCCAACATCGCTAGGGAACTCCTGGTTCCCCCTTGATGATTGATGTAAGCCACAGTCGTGATGTTGTCCGACTGAAATCTGATGAACCTCAGTGTTGCTAACTGAGGCCAAGCTAGAAGAGCATTGAATATTGCTCTTAATTCTAGAATGTTTATCGGGAGGAGTTTCTCCTCCTGAGTCCACGATCCCTGAGCCTTCAGGGAGTTCCAGACTGCTCCCCAGCCTAGTAGGCTGGCATCTGTTGTTACAATCGTCCAATCCGGTCTGCGAAAAGTCATTCCTTTGGACAGATGAACCCGTGACAACCACCAGAGAAGAGAATCTCTGGTCTCCTGGTCCAGATTTAGCAAAGGGGACAGATCTGAGTAATCCCCGTTCCATTGACTTAGCATGCATAGTTGCAGCGGTCTGAGATGTAGGCGCGCAAATGGCACTATGTCCATTGCCGCGACCATTAAGCCGATTACTTCCATGCACTGAGCTACTGATGGGCTTGGAATGGAGTGAAGAACACGGCAAGCATTGAGAATCTTTGATAACCTGGACTCCGTCAGGAAAATTTTCATCTCTACAGAATCTATTAGAGTCCCTAGAAAAGGGACCCTTGTGAGTGGTAACAGAGAACTCTTTTCCACGTTCACTTTCCACCCATGCAACCTCAGAAATGCTAGAACTATCTCTGTATGAGACTTTGCATTTTGAAAACTTGACGCTTGTATCAGAATGTCGTCTAGGTACGGAGCCACCGCTATGCCTCGTGGTCTTAGCACCGCCAGAAGTGAGCCCAGAACCTTTGTAAAAATTCTCGGGGCCGTAGCTAACCCGAAGGGAAGAGCTACAAACTGGTAATGCCTGTCTAGAAAGGCAAACCTTAGGTACCGATAATGATCTTTGTGAATCGGTATGTGAAGGTAGGCATCCTTTAAGTCCACTGTGGTCATATATTGACCCTCTTGGATCATGGGTAGGATGGTCCGAATGGTTTCCATCTTGAACGATGGAACCCTTAGGAACTTGTTTAAGATTTTTAAGTCTAAGATTGGTCTGAAGGTTCCCTCTTTTTTGGGAACCACAAACAGATTTGAATAAAACCCTTGCCCCTGTTCCGTTCGCGGAACTGGGTGGATCACTCCCATCACTAAGAGGTCTTGTACACATTGTAGAAATGCCTCTTTCTTTACTAGGTTTGTTGATAACCTTGACAGATGAAACCTCCCTTGTGGAGGAGAAGTTTTGAAATCCAGAAGGTATCCCTGAGATATAATCTCCAACGTCCAGGGATCCTGTACATCTCTTGCCCAAGCCTGGGCGAAGAGAGAAAGTCTGCCCCCCACTAGATCCGTCTCCGGAAAGGGGGCCCTGTCTTCATGCTGTCTTAGGGGCGGAAGTAGGCTTTCTGGCCTGCTTGCCCTTGTTCCATGACTGGTTGCCTTTCCAACCCTGTCTGTAACAAGCAGTAGTTCCTTCCTGTTTTGGAGCGGAGGAAGTTGATGCTGCTCCTGCCTTGAGATTACGAAAGGCACGAAAATTAGACTGTTTGGCCTTTGATTTGGCCCTTTCTTGAGGAAGGGCGTGGCCCTTACCTCCAGTAATGTCAGCAATAATTTCCTTCAAGCCGGGTCCGAATAAGGTCTGCCCTTTGAAAGGAATGTTCAGTAGTTTAGACTTAGAAGTTACATCTGCTGACCAGGATTTAAGCCATAGCGCTCTGCGTGCCTGTAAGGCGAATCCGGAATTCTTAGCTGTAAGTTTGGTTAAATGCACTACTGCATCCGAAACAAACGCATTAGCCAGCTTAAGGGTTCTAATCTTGCTCAAAGACTCATCCAATGGTGCTGTGCAAATCGCCTCTTCCAGAGACTCAAACCAGAATGCCGCTGCAGCAGTGACAGGCGCAATGCATGCAAGAGGCTGTAATATAAAACCTTGTTGAACAAACATTTTCTTAAGGTAACCCTCTAATTTTTTATCCATTGGATCTGAGAAAGCACAGCTATCCTCCACCGGGATAGTGGTACGCTTGGCTAAAGTAGAAACTGCTCCCTCCACCTTAGGGACCGTCTGCCATAAGTCTTGTGTGGTGGCGTCTATAGGGAACATTTTTCTAAATATCGGAGGAGGGGAAAAAGGCACACCGGGTCTATCCCACTCCTTGCTAATAATCTCTGTAAGCCTCTTTGGTATAGGAAAAACTTCAGTACACACCGGTACCGCATAGTATTTATCCAGCCTACATAATTTCTCTGGGATTGCCACCGTGTCACAATCATTCAGAGCCGCTAACACCTCCCCTAGCAACACGCGGAGGTTCTCAAGCTTAAATTTAAAATTTGAAATTTCTGAATCCGGTCTCCCCGAATCAGAACCGTCACCCACAGAATGAAGCTCTCCGTCCTCATGTTCTGCAAATTGTGACGCAGTATCAGACATGGCTCTCGTGTCATCGGCGCGCTCTGTCCTTAACCCAGAGCTGTCGCGCTTGCCTCTTAACTCGGGCATATTGTATAATACTTCTTTCATAACATTAGCCATATCATGTAAAGTGATTTGTAAGGGCCTTGATGTACTTGGCGCCTCAATCTCACGCACCTCCCGAGCGGGAGACGAAGGTACTGACACGTGAGGAGAGTTAGACGGCATAACTTCCCCCTCGTTGTCTGGTGATAATTTCTTTATCGGTACAGATTGACTTTTATTCAAAGTAATATCAATACAATTGGTACACATATTTCTATTGGGCTCCACATCGGCTTTTAAACATAATGAACAAGCAGATTCCTCTGTATCAGACATGTTTAAACAGACTAGCAATGAAGCTAGCAAGCTTGGAAATTACTTTCAATAAGTTTACAAGCAATATAAAAAACGCTGCAGCGCTTTTAAAAAAACACAGTTGAATAACAAAGAACTAATTCAGTTATAGTCAACAATTCTTTAAATGTATTAATTAGCAGAGGATTGCACCCATTAGCAAAAGGATGATTAACCCCTCAGTACCCAAAAACAGATATCAAATTAAGATTTAACGCTTTTATCACAGTCAAACACACTGTCACAGATCTGCTGTGACTGATTACCTCCCTCAAAAACGAATTTTGAAGACCCCTGAGCTCTCTAGAGACGTCCTGGATCAAGGAGGAAGAAGCAGGAAGACTGTGCTAGAATTTTAACTGCGCAACAAGGCGCTAAAAAAGGCCCCTCCCACTCATTTACAACAGTGGGAGACCTGATATAACGGTTTCTATGCAGAAATATACGTTAGCCATGTGGAAAAAAATCATGCCCAAAAGGATTTATCACCAAAGTACCTCACAAAACGAATAACATGCCAGTAAACGTTTTAAAAACAAACTTTTTTCAATGTCATGCAAAGTTATCACTAAGCCTGCTACCAGTCGCTTCCACTGCAGATAAGGCTTAAGTATTATTTCAGTATTAACAGTATTTTCTCAGTCAAATTCTAGTCCCTAGAAAATAACTCTACTGTGCATACATTTATCAGCCTGATACCAGTCACTACTACTGCATTTAAGGCTGTACTTACATCATACGGGTAACAGCAGTGTTTTCTTAGTCAATTCCATTCCCAGAAAATATTGTACTGCACATACCTCATTTGCGGGGGACCCCGCATGCTATTCCCATTTTCTGAAGTTACCCCACTCCTCAGAATATCGAGAACAGCCAGTGGATCTTAGTTACGCCTGCTAAGATCATAGAAAACGCAGGCAGTTTCTTCTCCAAATACTGCCTGATATAGAAAAAACAGCACACTCCAGTGCCATTTAAAATAACAAACTTTTGATTGAAGAATAATTAAGTAAAAACTCCAACTCCTCTCGCGACCTCCTTCTTTGTTGAGGGTTGCAAGAGAATGACTGGATATGACATGTGAGGGGAGGAGCTATATAGCAGCTCTGCTTGGGTGATCCTCTTGCAACTTCCTGTTGGGAAGGAGAATATATCCCATAAGTAATGGATGACCCGTGGACTGAACACACTTAACAAGAGAAATCCCCCTATGAGACGGTTATATAAAATGTAAAGCAACTTTGCAATAAATGTAATTATTTCAAGAGACAGTAATAGTCTATAATATAAAAAGCCAGGTATTTTTGTCCGAAGCTGTCATGTGCACTAGAGACTGCACGAGGACAAACATACCTGGCCGTGAGGAAGGATCAGTTAGTGGTCGGGAGCGGGTGTGACGGGGAGCATGGTCGGGCGGGAGTGGTCGTGGTGGGGGGTGTGGCCGGATGGAAGTGGACGTGATTGGGGCGGGGCCGGGATTGGGCAGGACAGGGGCGTATATACACATATTAACACATAAATATATATGTATATAAGCATACACATATATATATATATATAACAATAACACAGTCCTCATATACCACAATGTAAAGGCACTTTAAGTCCTTAAAACTGCTTTGTGCAGTTATTATTTAAAAAAATAAAAATGCTACATTTATTTAAAAAAACAAAAAACAAACAACACTGCACTTTATTTTGGGGACGATTGGGGGGACATTTTTAAAATTAACCAGAGATTTGATCTCTGGTTAATTTTCGGAGAGCAAATTGCTTAAGCAATTGTGCCCCCGTAAATGGGGAAATTTGGCAATTTACAGGTGCACAATAAATTAGCACTCCACTTGTAATCTAGCCCAATATGTGATAATATCTTTAAGATAGAAAAATTGACAAAAATAATCTGTCAGAAATCTTTGGGAGAGCATGACATTGTGAATCGATTAATTAAATTAATTTACCAAAAAAAAAAAAAAAACAACAACAACATTACAGCCTTGAATATACAGCATCTTGCTATATAATAAAATATAAATCTATATTTCAGGATGAATAACCTTTGGATTATAATGTATCTTAAATAGAAACAATTTTTGGATAGATTTTTCCTCATAAGAATAAAAAGAGATATGTATATGATGACAAGGTGCTTGAATGGAAAGGGCTATATTGTGTGTGTATGAGTGTATATATGTGTGTATTTTTATATATATATATATATATATATATATATATATATATATATATATATATATATATATATACATAATATAATCACATATATACACATGTATATACATGTATACACACACACACATATATATATATATATATATATATATACACACACACATATATATACACACTTCAGAGCCCTTTCCACTCAAATACCTTATATAAAATATTTATAACTGCCTTCGGGTTTGGTGCTGTAGGTCTGACGCAGTGTTGTGTTAGCGTGTGAGCAAGCAATATGTGTTAGATTACTTTCAACTAGTAACATAAGCGCTGACCCACCCAAATAAAGTTTACTTTTAGCGGTGTTTGCGAGCAAACAAAAACATTTTTTTTAGCGTTTCATGTGTAATCTGGCCATACAGTATAATTTGGAAGCATAGCAAAGTGCAGCACTGCCTGAAGAGAAGAGATGGACATCCCCAATTTGCTTTTTGATGTATAGGTGAATATTAAATGTTAAAATAACTAAACTTATATTTATTGCAGTTGTAATTACTTGCAAATAAACTGCTAAAATAGGGATCTACATCCTACACACAGCAGAAATTTTTTTTTTTAATCCACTTTTCTCTCTCCTTGCAGGGGGTAAAATAGATGAGCTGCAGTGCACCCTGCCCAAGGATTTGCGTGGAAGAGACATGCGCACTGTACCAGTTGAGATGTTCAGCTACTGTTCACAGCTGGAAGATGAGAACAGCTCTGGTCCTGGGGACAGGCAGGTGCCACCTTGCGCCAAAGGTAGCCCTGTCCCATCTGAGCCAGAGCCAGCTCCGGACTGTCCCCAAAGACAGCGTTACCGGCCTGCCAGTGTCAGGCGTGCAATTGGAACAGTGATTATAGCTGGTGTGGTGTGCGGTGTGGTTTGTATTATGATGGTCGTAGCAGCTGCCTATGGATGTATCTACGCCTCCCTAATGGCCAAATACCATCGGGAGCTGAAGAAAAGGCAGCCACTGATGGGGGACACTGAGGGCGAGCAGGAGGAACAAAGGCAAATCTCCTCTGTGGCATGAAGGTCCCACTCATAATTCCACCACTCGACTAGCTGTTACAATGTATCATTCTCTAGGAGAGAATGTGTCTCTGTGTACCCCTCTCTGATGATATTGCAAACTGAGCCCTGTTGGCAACGAATACCAGAGCTGCAATAACATAAACTCACCTTCTGCCAACTTTAATAACTG